>NW_016909275.1:336026-456018 GCF_001483705.2 Eufriesea mexicana | reverse complement strand
GTCACCTAAACCACCGCTAGGATAAACCGTGACAAGGACCCATATATTATTCTCTAGACGACAGGCATAAGAACCCAAATGTTTAAACAACCACCACCACCGAAAGACGCTGAAGTTAGCATACACCCCCAATATCATACCGACCAATGAGAAGACAGTCGATCCTTATAAAACCACCGACAAGGCTTACACCCCCAATATCATACCGACCAATGAGAAGACAGTCGATCCTTATAAAACTACCGACAAGGCTTTCGCAAGAAAATTCTCGGTAAAACCTCCATCACGACTACATCAAGATTCTCTCTAAACTCCATCACGACCACAACATCAGCAATCGAGACCCACCAACACTCAGCGCAGGAGACTGTCTACTACTGTAGAACTCCTTGCAGTTCAACACCAACCAGGTCTACTTCTATCAAGTTAGAGTGGGCCGCATCCCAGGAACACTGCCGCAGCAGCGTAACGGGCCTTACAACCCCGTGAAACTCCACCAGCGAGTTGCAGTGTTCGGGACGCAACAAATAGAATTTTGGATTGTATTGAAATTTTCGACTAATATCGTGGTGAACTAATAATTTTACATAAATGAAGGGGTCAGAACCTATTAAATTGTTGCAGTCATTTCATTTGTGTCTCGGTATCAGTGTCAGTCGATGGGTGTTTGGTAAATGGTGGAACTAAAAGGGTCTGGGTTATGTCCGATGGTTGTAGTATTAGGAAGATGGAGATCTGCCATAGGTGGTTTTTGAATAGAATTTTGGATTGTATTGACATTTTCGAGTAATATCGTGAACTAATAATTTTACATAAATGAAGGGGTCAGAACCTATTAAATTGCTGCAGTCATTTCAATTTATATAGGTTTTTGAATAGGATTTTAAATTTATATTGACATTTTATGTATGTACTTTATGTTATTAGATAAATATTATTACTTAATATTATCAGTTATATTGTTATTCGTTATTGTTTTATTATTATATTATTAATTATTATTATTTAAGTATACTTATTACACCGGCCTAGACTTGGTAGCTTACTACACGCCAAGTACGTGAAAGTAATGTACATCAGGGACTCTTTCTATAGTACCTTTTTACACGGTTCGTTCCTACAAGAATGCCTTTACGTGCTTTCTCAGTTACACCATCCTTTAACGTGTTTTATTTACATTTGCGTAAGTCTTTTATCACGTTTTATTTATTTTTATCGTCAAATATTGCAAACTAATAAATATCGAATGCAAACTAATAAATTATTCCATACTGCAAAGTAATAAATTATTTCAAGCGCTTCTTCTTCGCACAGCACGTGTTCACCTTGCAAAAGGGTGTATAATATTATAGATAATAATAATTAAAATGGTACTATGAAAATAAATAGACACTGGAACATACACACAGTTACATTTCTGTCTAAGTAATACCGCAGAATAATTCTGCGAAAATTAGTCACACCATTACACCTCGAGTCACTTCGATCTCTTCAGCAACCCTAACGTCAAGAAGAAAAACCATAGTTAAAGTGATAGTTAAATTCACAACAGTACCACGTTCTATCTCCAAAAATCTAGGAAATCAATACCCAAACATAAACTGCCTGACCAAAAAAAAAAAAGAAAAAATCCCATAAAGAAGAACCATAAATCTCGAACTCCGGTGAAAAACAAAACCAACCCTTAATCCGGCGAAACCCTATCATCCGACATGCACGGGAAAAATTCCGATTCAGGCTGTAACGCTTCATCATGGTCAGAAAAGGAAACTAAATAACCTAGCCAGTCGTTTTCATCGCGAGGCAACACCCCCCACCCGCCCACTTTTAACATCTCTTCATCTTCCTCTAAATATCCTCTAACACAAAGGAGAGGCTATAAAGGCGGTGCGGGGACGATGGCCGGGTTTACAGAAAGACGAACAAGGACTGTTTGTTGGATTGAAGCGGAGTAGAAGAGGGTGATCGAGCTAGCTATACCGTAGCGAGCGGCCAGCAACCGCCACCCCCGTAATCGTGGCGCGCTCGCAATTCACCGCGCATACGTGGACGTCGGCTATGGGTATATCAACCGGTGTACTACCTGATCACCATAAAAATTTATACGCCATCGTTCGCGACCGTAAATTGTATTATCGAATGCATACCGTCGGGCTCTTCTCGTTCCTACGCATCTCTCTCGTCACCTGCCGCCACCCCTTTCTGTTTCCCCGTTTCACCGCCCTCTTTCCGCGCCATGCATCCCACCCTACCCGCCGCAGAGACAGAGCGGAAGAGCAGCGGGCCACGGCTCTTGAATTTTCCGGGCTTACGGGGAGCCAGCCATAAAAGACTGGGCAACCGACGCGACGGTGCTTCGCGAGGGTTAGGCGAAAAAATGTTTGCAATAAAGCCTCTTCTTTTCGCGGCCAACGGATAAATTACTCGCGTTGTAAATTACTCGAATTGTGGCCTCTCAACCGGCAACTCTCGCGGGATTCTTCGTCTCGGGGAGCTCCAAGCACAGGTGTAATGAACTTTGCTTTATGCGTCGGTGTTCTTATTGCGTTTCCAGTACGTTTGCAGAGAGTATGTCTATGTTTATGTGTTTGCATCGACGGACCCGGTTTCGGGATTTGTTTCGTTCAGGGTGGGGATGCTCGGGCTGTTCGGGGTGCGAGTTTCACATTAAGTGGGAAGATTCGAATGACTTTTGAGTAAGAAGGGGTGAATTTTTATACAAGATATATATTGTATATCGTCAATAGGTCGTCCTCAATTGGCGACGGTTAATGACAAACCAAATTTCTTGAGGAACGTTGTGTTTATAGTGGACTGTATTTTATGAAGTAGTTTCGGATAACTCTTCTGAACTCTTCGAATGTTATTGGCTGACTGACTGGTACTGACCTAACTGACTTGTGCGATACACGATCTCTCGGAGCCCATGGTTTCCAAAGGGAAATCGGTTTTCCCATTGGTGGTTGACAGGACCGAGGGTGGGCCCTCGGTCCGCGAATCAGATGTCCCCAAAGAAGGGGGGACCGTCTTCCGCGACCAGGTCTGCCGGTGGAGGAAGCCTCTCCCTCAAAGGGGGTTGCTGGTGGGCCACCCGCGCATTCGTGACCCTTCCTGAAGGACCCGTTACTTTATGGCTCCGAAAGTCGCGACATCGCGCATGGCCTGGTCCCTTTCTTTGCAGGCCTATTGTCAGCCAAATCCTAAGTGCTGTTGCCTGCTTTCTAACATTAATGGCTAAAGAAAGCCTCGTGTCCGGTGACCCGAGGGAAATAAAGAATTGTTTGAAAATGCATTGAAAATGAAGATAGAAAGGACACGGAACTTGAACTAAAACAGCAATTAGAATCTGGCTGCCAGAAGACCCTAACGGTCTTCTGGGTCTATTCTAAACAAAGGGCCGAACGAAATACCGGCACGACATTCCAAGGCTTAACATATATAGAATAAATTAACAAAAATTAAGGATGAAATGGAGAAAATTAGGGGTGAGTGTGGATTTAAATTTTCTTTAAATATCTTTAGAAAGCCATTCAGATGGTATTGAGAACATCATTAACCCTTTGCGCTCGACGATTTTTTGGTTAAAGAGGTGTACGAGTTGAAAAATTTTCTGCTATGAGGCTGATGATATTTTTCTAGCAGTAAGTAAGAAATCGTATAATTAACAGGTAGAATTATTTAATTTCGATACCTCGTATACTGTTACATTATCTTAAATTGATATATTAATTAATATCGAGCTTCGAAATTTTATCAAATGGCGACTGAAGGGTGCATCTGGAGTGCAAGGGGTTAATAATGGAAGATCATGTAAGAAATAAAAATTCGACTTCGATAAATAGATTAGATTAGTAGGTAGAATGGAAAATAATATATGAGACCTTTTTAACGAATAACTCACAATGTATGTTTACGTTAAATTATTTAAATAATAAACTATTTGAAATTATAAAATTGGTGCACGCTTTCTGAAAGTTTCTTCTTTCATTTTAAACTATTAAATAACTATTATTATTATATTAACTACTATGTTAAAAATAGTATAACTATATCAAAAATTATTAAATTTACGTGTTCGCTCTTTGAAATTTCTTAAACAACTGTTTCATTCTTGCACATTCTTCTAAACATTTTTTCAAATATCATTCACACCAGATGGCTGTCGATCACATTATATATATATATATGTATCACATATTGCACAATTATAGGACATATAAATTTCATTCATTTAAGCTCACTCACACTCGCACCCATAAAATCAACACTCGCAAGATTAACATAAATTATTAAAAATTTAATATATTCAAGTCTAGTCAACTAACAAAATAAAATATAGTTTACTATATTTGAACTACCTAAATAAAGCATTAGCAAATTATTAGTATATTTAACACTTTAGAATTGTTTTAAAATTTATTTATTTTCCTTCACTTAACTGTGCTGTATACTCCAAATTTATTACTCCCGATTGATCCTAAAAATATAGGTTAAGCAATGTAGCGATCGCGTGAAGGATTATTTTAGAATGGAATCTGAATTTAAAAATAAAATAGTAGTGCACGAAAAAAAAGAAAATATTTCATAAAAATAATTTTTATTTCTTATTTAGAGCTTCAGAGAATCGTGTTACTCGGAATGGAGATTTTTATTCCCCGAAAAGAAGTGCGATCGGTGTGTACAATTAAGATTCCGGAAGTCGAAACACTAGACGTTTTATAGATGTTCCGAACGGAGAAGTCAAATTCATTTTCACGTGCGTGCACGTAATCTTTTGACCAAGCGCAATTTGAAGTATTTCATGCACGCCTGACACGTACTTCATCAGGCTTTGTGTGAACATACATAGCTCGCAGAAAGTGCGAAAGCAAATCTTGCAACAGCGACACAGGTTCGGCGATACTGACGTTGCTCGATTCGCATTTAAAATGGCGAATTTCGTTTGGTGAAAATAAAAATAGGAAATCGCGATACATATTCGCAAATAAACTATTCCTTCGGTCACCGTTAATTCTCTTATCTTTGTTATATACAACGTGAAAAATACACTAATCGATAAATTTTCTTACACAGAAAATATCTACGAGAAAATGTTAAATTTTTAAATCGTAAAATAAAGAAATTGATAAACGAATCACAATTTTGTTTGCAAGGAGAACAAATACTTAAAACTCTCACAGTCACTCAACACAAAATCAATTTAAAAGAAATTCCCTGTAAAAAAAATAATAAATTGGAAGAAAATATACAATATATCCTATTTCAAGAAAGTATTTTTACTATTTTCGCAATCACCAGACTTAAACAAAATCAATTTGAAAAATTCCCTCTCTAAGAGACAAAAATAAAAATAAACAGGAAAATGTGTCCTATCTCGAGAAAGAAAGAAATTTGTGTATAGATAATAAAAACATTTACAGGTATTTGTCTATTTCCACAAGAGTAAACACAAATGAAAAATTAAAAATTTTTTAAATTCCCAAAATAATCACTTAACACTAATTGTAAGTCGCGACTCAACTGACTATTTTTTCATTTTTCCGATTCAAATTCCACATTGAACTTAGATTATTATATATATTTTAGACCATTATCACTTACATCGTTTGACTGTGTGATTTTTCCTTCAACTCCTTACCTTACCATTTAAGTTCCGATGGCGCGTGCCATAGCCAACAGCAAGGTCGGTCACACGTCGAGCTACTCCGTGCGAACGTGGCGAAGAATAACACGTAACTGAAGCCGAAAGACATCGTAGAAAATCGACCATAAGCCTAACCCATAATGTTTACGTTGGACTCTATCCACAAACCACGCTTTTCACCAGTAATACTCGTTTAACCTTTGAAATTCCTTACCATCACACCATATTCTAGGCGAAGGAATTCATATATATATAATTAATTTTTCGATACTCCATTTTATTTCATTTCTTTTTATTTTTTTTTTTTTTTTTTTTTTTTTTTAGACATTAAACATATTCCGAATTTCACGAGAAAAATTATAAAAATTGTTTACATTTAAATAAAAACAACCCCTGCGAATATTATATATTTTATATAAATATATATCTCGCGAGCTTTGTTTATAAATTAATAGTGTTTAATTACATTGCTTCTTATTTTTTAAAGAAAATTATATTTGCATCATTCTGTAACATTCGTAGGGGTTATTCTTATTTAAATATAAATAATATCTGTAATTTTCCTCGTGAAATTCGGAATACGTCAAAATAATGCGACCCCGAAGACCTAGTGTTAAAATAAAATAAAATTTTCCTTAAAAAATAAAAAGTAACGTAATTAAACTTATAAACTATTAACTTGTAAACAAATATTCCGAATTTCACGAGAAAAATTACAGACACTGTTTACATTTAAATAAAAATAACCCCTACGAATATTACAAATTTTACATAAATATATTAAGTTTCCTGTATTAATTAATAACGTTTAATTACGTTGCTGTTTATTTTTTAAAGAAAATATCTGATTTCGTTCGCGTTCAAATAGAAATGCCTGTAAACCACTGATAATGTGACCAATCGTGTCAGATTCAGAGTCAAAAAGAGAAAAAGAAAAAGAAAAATTGAGAACACCACATCCTACCTGAAGGAAGAAGTAAAAATGCAGATTCGAGCCGATTGTTCAGCAACGATAAGAGTACTTACAGGTACTTTCGCTTTTTTCCCATGTGCGTCGCGGGTTCTCGGCTGGCGCACGGGCCCGATGCAAATTAATACGCCTCCCATTCACCGCTCTTTAGCTTTCACTTAACGGGCCCGTCCGCTGCTTGCACTTGGTCAACTCGAAATAACGACTCGTGCCTGAGCTGTCTTGCACCGGCGTTATCAAGATCGGCCTCGAGAAAGCGAACCCCGTTAGGGGATAATCTCCCCCTGGTCCCGCGTTCCAGCGGAATCCACTCGCAGGATCGATTCCTCATGCAAATCAGCCGCTATCGGCAAATTCTGATCGCAGCGTTGTTCTCCGTCGACGATGGCGAAAGCCTCGTAAAATGTAATGCCGGACCTCTGTATCGAACCGGCTGCGAGAAAAATTGATGAGGAGCAATTGGCCGGTCTTTACGCCGCCATCTTGCGAATGATCTTTCGAGGAAATATCTCGGAGAGCGGGGAATCGATCGCGTTATCGCGTTATTGCCTCAGATGTGGATGGAAATTTGGCTCGGGGTGGAATTTTCCTAACTTCAGAAGGTTGGGAACTGATATCCACGATTTTAAGTTTCGCGGTAAACCTATCATGGCCGACGTGGCCGTTTTTTAACCCCTGATTCAAAAAATTTCGCGTCCAATTTTGGAACCTTTGTCACGGGACTGATCGAATTTTCAATAGCTTCTTTTAATTCCATTTTTTAGTATCAAATGTGTATTCCGTATTAACCCTTTGCACTCGGCGATTTTTTCGTCACAGGGAAATAGGAACTCGAAGATTTCCTGCCATAAAGTCGACGATATTCTTAAATCGATAGAGAAGAAATGGTATGCAAATTAAGACGTAAAATTATTTTACTTCGATATTCCACGCATCGCTGAGTAATTGTAAATTATTATACATTAATTAACATCCATCTTTAGAATCTGATTAAATGGCTCCTCTCGAGTGCAAAGAGTTAAAAAAGGCATTGTATAATTAATTACAATTATAAACTAAGTAAACAGGAAATTTGGAATATCGTACCTATCTCTGTTTCTTTTAAATTCCAAATCTCAAAATGAAAAAAATAATTTCCAACAATTTAAAGTTAATAGTTCGAGTAAAACAGGAACAAAATGTGCACTGGAAAAAAACTACGGTAAAAATATTTCAGGTTGATCATTTTTAGTAGGAATATTTTAAATGTATATTTCGATGTTTGGAATAAAATAGATTTTGTTGGAAATGGGAATAAATTCAAGTAAAACTGCTGTAAACATAATTATAGCGAATATAATAAAATTACTAGAAATAAGAGAAATTCAGAATTTTTTAAACCCATATGAATCTGGCAAATAACTCGAAAGACCCTTCCAAACAGAAACGGAAAAAATTAAAAATTATCGAGCACAAAATTTGTCGAAAATATATAAAATATATCAATAAAATTCCAAGCTAACCAACTTTTTTAAATAAAATAATATAATTAATTCCAAGTGTTATACCAGTTGATACAATCTTAAAAAATCTTAGAACAACAATATTCTCAAGATAGCCGCCATTATGGTATCCAATAAACACCCCATAATCGAAGGGGAAACACTGAAAAGAAATTGCAAAAGGCACTTCTAGTATTCGAAAAGAGCAATAGGCACGAATTAGTTACCATTTTCTCAATTTTTCTTTTCTTTCCGAGCAAAACAACAATCTTCTCAAAACAACCCTTATTATGGTATCCAATAAATACCCCATAAATCGAAGGAGGAAACACTAAAAAGATATTGCAAAAGGTTCTTCTAGTATTCGAAAAGAGCAACAGGCACGAATTGGTTACCATTTCCTCCATTTTCCTTTTCCTTGCAGCACGTTTCTCCGAGCAAAACGCGGAACGCGATTAGAAAATTTGGCGCATTTGCAGGAGACAAGTAGAAGCGTCGGGTGTCATTTTTTCCAACGGCCAATAACATTTATAACGTGATATTCCGATGAAAAAAAGGCACTTTTAAAACGTCCAAATAAATTAAAACCGAAATTTATGGCATTATTTGCATTTATATTTTTTCCCGCCCACCGGGCCGAGCTAGCTCTGGCGCGCGTGCGCGCGCGACCGAGCGAGCGAAGCGATCTGGATATTTAAACGCGAAATCAACATGCATCGCGGCGCATCGTCGCTTTTTTACGCGCAGGGATAAAAAGTGACAGGTGACAGTAAAACACTGGGAACAAATTTTCGTTCCTGTTTGTTTTTTCTTCGCTCTCTCTCTCCCTCTCCTTTTTCAATTCTTTTTTATTTTTTCCCACCGACCCCCCTTTTTCATCGTTTTTTTCGCGTCGTCCGTCCTCCTTCCTCCCCCCGACCTATCCCCCCACTCCCCCTTCTTTTTCCTACGCTGCGTGCTTTTTTCCGCCCACAGCAGCGCGGTAATTGTAACAAATGTTATGAGCCGCGCGTATCGTTGCAGACGCGCGCAATAAAAGGACCGCCATGGTGAATTTAGATCGATATTCGAACGGGAAGGTTCCCGAAACGAGCCGGGAAAAAAGGAAGCTGCTGATTAAAACGGTAAGCTCGTTTTTATTGATCATCCTCTGAGAATGTTTAATTAGCCCGAGTTATTTGGAGGGATTGGAGAACCGTCGGTAGGGGTTGGAGATGCAAGGGCGAAAGGGGTGGAAGAATCTCGATCGACCATGAGTCGGTTTGAAGGTCGAGAACGTGACGATTGAACGCGTCCAAGATAATCCTCTCGGCAGTCGTTAGCTAGGTTGAATTAAACTAGTTTCGTTACATGTGCAGTCATATTAATCAAGCTGACCCTGCAGGGACGCACGCCTAATTAGGAATTGCTCGTTTGCCTGCCCCGTGTTTGCTCTCTTACGGATACCGGTTAATAATTGGGGAAAAGGCTGATTTATCGTCGAGAGTGATGCTGAAACGGGGAAAGATTCCATCGGCTGATTCGCGGTCTGGCCAGTGTCGGGTGCTCCGCTGACGGGAATATGAAGAAGAGATATTCGCGGGGTCTTTGGTGATTATAAATTTACTCGTTGAGTTCTGGGAATTTTACGAAAAATCGTGTGGATGTTAAGGAGAATGGGAAGAACGTTGACACTCGACACGCGACGATGATTTCAGGCAAAGAAGAGTTAATAGAAGACATGCAATCTTGAGGAAACAGTGGAGATGGTCCAGTACCTGGTATAGTGCGTTCGAGAAAAGAAGGCACGAGGTGCTTACGTCCTGATTAACTTTGTTGACAGTCCTATGATCACAGGCAGTGACTGCTATTGGCTAAAAATGGCGACGAAGATCATCGGTCACCGTTTTCGGCCAATAGCAGTCACTGCTTGTGATCATAGTACTGTCAACAAAGTCAATCAGGATGCAAACACCTCGTGCCTTCTTTTTCTGAACGCACAGTACCTAGTATTGCACTACTCTAATTCCAAAATCTCTATTAACACGTTCCGCACCAAGCGGTTTTTGCACAACATGATCTCCAGGCCATTTGTTGTTTTGATTAAAATTTGATAATTGACGATATATCATTACATCATCAATCTAGAAGTACAAGAACGTGTTAAAAATCCTTATCTACTTCGCCTACTGATCCTCATCTAGCTGAACAGAGACAGAAGTCTGTAGGGATGTCCCCCCACGGAGTTAAATGATGTCTTATAGTTCCTAGGTGCTGTTAATTGGTATCTTAATGGCCGTCTTGCTATGATAGGTAGCAAGCTGAAGGAACGCGAGGAAAGGATGCGTTTCGTCCTGGGCCTACTAATAGACTCGTCAGTAAGGCTTCCTAGCAGGCCCTGTCTTAGACAGGGTAGGAACTTGTATTATGCGAGGGTTCACTGAGAACTTGGCAGAAACCTCGAACCTCTGTCTTCCATCTAGTGTGAATATTGAAACCTAACCACGAAAAAGCCAAAAATCTCAGTTTTCACAGCTACACCTGACTCGCGCACACCAACACGAGCAGAACCATACCTCACCCAGAATAATTACCCAAAGAGGCACCCTAGAATCCCAGTTTTTTCGGCTACCCTCGAGTCATCCAAGCTTGGTCTGATATTCCACCAGGAGAAACGAAACGAACGTTTGGAAAAACGGGCGTCGATTTCGTAGTACTACATGAAAATTCGGACAGGACAACGACAGATCCGAGTGTGATTCGGGATTACACAGTCGACCGATAATTAATCGGCGTATGGATGAACGACAGGACGATTAGTAGGACGTGCGCAGTAGCGATATTCGAATCTGGCTGTCGTATGCGCAACAATGCTTTGGAATTCCGACTATATTTGCCGGGATTAAGTACTGCTCGATTGGGATAGCAGCCAGATGATAGTGCCGCCTCGATTTCGAGCCATCGGCCCGATAATATTTGTATGGACGAACAAACCGTGTATGTTTGCCGTCGCATTTTCGACTCTTCCTTTCCATATCCATCAAAATCATTTTTACCCTCTGGCCCGACCCCTCCGCCCCCTCGCCAGTGTCCGCTCGATCGTCCAAAAACGTTTGTTCGTGCCTTTAAATAAGTGAAAAGTTTGGAAACGTTTCGATAGATTCCGGGCGACGAACTTCCTGATCCTGGCAAAAATGCGCGTGCTCCGAAATTGATCCATCGATCTTACGATGTTTGAGCTACCGGGGCGAGAATTTACGCGGCAATCGATGAGTTTCGTCGGGAATTTTTCCCACAGAAACGATTCGTGGAAAACATCGCGAAAAGTCAGGTTAGGAAAGCAGAGGTCGTGTCGACTTAACAAATTGGAACTCGTGGAACAGTGGATTTCACCGAATTCTCGATAATTAACATCGATCAGAGGTGATATTTTGCCATAATCGTGATGCTAGATTTCAAAACTCGCTGAAACCTAACGCTTTCGGTCGTTCACGCAGCGATCTGCGCAAATTCGCATACTCTTCGTTAAAATTTAATCCGATTCAACCGAACCGAAGTAATTCACGATTAGTGATAAATCACGAGTCCGTTACATAAGTTAGGGGTCGATAATTCTGGCATAAATCACGAGCGAACCGCGGTTGCTTGCACTCGAGTCGAACGTTGAGGGCGTTCGCAAATAGAGAAACGGGAAGGAAAAGAAAGAATAAAAGAGGAAAAGAGAGGTCAACCTCGAAACGCAAAACTCTCGTGAAATTACGAAGAATTTCCATAGGGCCAAGCTCGGCGATTCGAGCAACGAGTACCATCGGAATGGCATGGGAGGAAAACGGTTTACAATCGGCGGAACGGTAACGCGATCGCGGGCCAGCTCGCGGGGTCGCGGATATCGTATAAAAATTCTCTTTGAGCGACGCATATTGCAAGAACGAGCGGGAAGGTGGGGTATTTGGGAAGCGCAACGCGTAAAAACGGCGCGGCTCAGGGTCGCGTGTTCCTTTGGCCCCCACTCCGCGGCCGTTGCGACAGCGCGTGGTGGGGGAAGTGGAAGCGACGCGAAAGAGGGATACCGATCGACGACTTACTTTAGCCCGAAGGTCGGCGGCCATCGATCCATCGAGCCAGCGAACGAACGAACGAACGAACGAACGCTGTGATCGAAGCGGGCTTCAAAGTGGTGTCGTTTATACCGTCGTTAATTTCGTCGAGACTGGAAGAGATATCGATAGCAAAAAGGAAACAGCTCGCGGCTACGTTTGGCGATAAAATACTAAACGAGGGATGAGGATGCGGACAGGGGCGGAGAGACTAGGGTGGCGGCAGGTAAAAATAGAAGCGAAAGGAGAGCAGGTGGGGGTTGTAGCGAAAAAGCAGACCGTGTATCGCGCAAATATCCACGCAAAAATGCCGCTATCTATCTGCGGAGAATTTTTACCTTTCAGCGATACGCGCTATTAGCATGACGTCCGTTGAAAAAGCCCCGGGACCCGGCAAAGTGATTTCCAGAAATAACTTTTGTCGAATCCGCCCGTTTCCTTTGGAGATTCTTCGCCGCGCGCGCGCGCGCGAACGCCACAGCCGCGGAACGAAGGGGTGGTTTTCGCCCCGTGGAAAAAGCGGATCGGGCCGGCAACGCTACCTTTTCTGCTTAACTTATCACAGAGCCGGCGCAGCAAGTTTTTATTGCCGGTGCCGCGCGCACACGCGAGACACACACCTTTGGATAAACGTTTTATCTTTCGACGGACGAACGGACCCGGCTGCTGGAGAAAGATGCACGGCAAAGGGTAGGAAGTTTTCATTCGATGCGATGGGATTGGAAGAGGGAGCCTGTAAGTTCTACGGCTTTCCGAGAATGTTGTTTTAGCTGCTCCTCCTGAAGGATTTTTGTGGTTGCGTGGCTCGTGCAAGGAAGCAAGCGGATCCCTGTTGCGAATTTTCCGGGCTGATGGAACTTGCGATTAGTTTAACGGAATATTCGCATTGCTCGTTCGGAAAATTGCCACTCTCACTCGACCGATTTGGTACACACGCTCTACTTTGTTACTCCGTATCAGAGTACTTCGTAATCCATTAATCCCTTAGAATCGGAGTATCCGCTCCTCCGCGAGATTTCCTTCGGTTCTCGCCTAAGACCTAGCACGGGACATTCGATTCGAGATCACGTGGTATCGATTCCTATTAGAATGAGGGAAATTTTCAATGGGACCAACAGCCCTACAGGGAGTCCCATGTATTCATTCTCTATATTCACTCCCAGAAACACCGAGTGATCCGAGTCAATGGGAGCCTGTTTTACTTCTTTGTTACCAGCGTGACATGTCCTGCAAACACTCAAATTACCGTGACACCACTTGGACTACAATAAGGACCATAATAAGAGTATTAAATTATCTACCCCAAACCACAAGAAGAAGGACATATCGGCTAAAATTGTTCAAACATCCACCGTCGAAAGACAAGGAAACTTCTACACACCCCTAACAAATACAAAACCAATCGAGAAATACATAACCACTACTTATATGTCACAACAACCAATCAATGTACACCCAAATTCATAAGGTACATGAGAGACACGAGATAGAAGACAGTAAAAACCATAACACCAAGTCAAACACACACCATTCAATCCGACATATTCACCCTCTGTATCATAGTAAAATAAAAACCTACAGAACCTCAATAAAAAGGCGTAAACATCGTCTGATTAATTCCTTCTACAGAAAAGTCGAATGAAACACCATACACCCCAATTCTTGGAGCAACGCAAAAATAATTGCGCTAAATATTGTAAACAAATTTATATATATACGTCATACCGTAAATAATTTTCAGCGAACACAAAGAAAATAAGGGATGGGAGCTAGAAGCCAATGAAGTTAATCTATCTTACCCTATCTTACCCTAACCATCGATCAAATCTAAAGCATACGCAACTTCAAAGACATGTCTCCCTGATACCCAGCGATCGGCACGAGTCGGTTAAATGTACGCGAGGAGACGAAGGGTTGACGGAAACAAACACGATCAACTGAATGCAGCCAATCAGGGGCGAAATAACACGACACCCCCGTGGCCTATCCACCCCCGAGTTCCTCGACAGCGCGCGATCGACGAAGATCATCGGTATTCCGTGCGGGAAAGAAAGGAGCAACTAAATCGCGAATCCGTGGACAAAACACAGGGGCGGAGACAGGTGGGCTGGCGCACTTTGTTTTTCGACACCTTTCCGAACGAGTTTATTTTCGAAAGGTCCGATAGAAATTTCTCCTAGCGCGGCCGCGTTCCGGGCTGAAAAGCATTAACACGGCCGCGGGGCCATGCATATTCATCGCGTGCGTGCCAGAACAAATCTCAACAATTACAGGAATGCGGGATTGAACGTACAATGAAATTTTCACGAACCGGTTCTACCGTTACGTGACTACAAAATCACGTTGACGTTTTTCCAACGCGACACACGTCGTCCGCCGCTTCCTGCACCGGGCTTCTCGGTATCTCTCGCCCAGATAACTTTTACCCACGTAACTGACGCTACGCCGAGGGATCCAGATCTCTCGCAGAATTGGACGAACCTAAATGGATCCCGTCACTGTCCCCCCTTTTTCCCCCCTCCCTCGCTCTTTTGCACCGGCGCCGCCATTTTTTCTCCATTCTTTGCTCTCTTCTTTAGCTTTTATGGTAACGCGATGCTTTCAAGCGAGATGGTAGCCTGTTCGCGTCAGAAATGAACATCGGTGAAGGGTGATGACAGGGAGAATAACGCGGTTTAGGAAAAACGAAACGCGAAATTTAGGATACCAGACCTTACTCACGAGTAAGGGTTAATCTAATTCCACGTTGTGTACATTAGCAATCACTTGGCAATCCATAGAACTCATAGAAGAGAAGTTCTAAGTGCGATCTGTAACAATACCTTTTATCTGAAGACAGTTGACAGTTGACAGTTGACACTGCTCCAATATCTACATTAATGCATTCCACTTATAGACAAAAGATTTTCAAGCAATGTTGAAAATTCCAGTGACCTATTGTTATCATAATCTTAGAGAACATGGACCTGGATCACTATAAAAACGGGAGTCTTCCGCCGAAATTCAGCGCGCTAAGTTGACAGCGTTTAGTCAAGATTAATCTAATTCCACGACGTGTACATTAGCAATCGCTTGGCAATCCATAGAACTCATAGAAGAGGAGTTCTAAGTGCGTTCTGTAACAATACTTTTTATCTGAAGACAGTTGACAGTTGACAGTTGACACTGCTCCAATATCTACATTAATGCATTCCACTTATAGACAAAAGATTTTCAAGCAATGTTGAAAATTCCAGTGATCAATTGTTATCATAATCTTAGAGAACATGGACCTGGATCACTATAAAAACGGGAGTCTTCCGCCGAAATTCAGCGAGCTAAGTTGACAGCGTTTAGTCAAGATTAATCTAATTCCACGACGTGTACATTAGCAATCGCTTGGCAATCCATAGAACTCATAGAAGAGGAGTTCTAAGTGCGTTCTGTAACAATACTTTTTATCTGAAGACAGTTGACAGTTGACAGTTGACACTGCTCCAATATCTACATTAATGCATTCCACTTATAGACAAAAGATTTTCAAGCAATGTTGAAAATTCCAGTGATCAATTGTTATCATAATCTTAGAGAACATGGACCTGAATCACTATAAAAACGGGAGTCTTCCGCCGAAATTCAGCGAGTTCAGTTGACAGCGTTTAGTCAATATTAATTTAATTCTATGTCATATACATTAGCAATCATTCGGCAACCCATAGAACTCATAGAAGAGGGGTTCTAAGTGCGATCTGTAACAATACTTTTTATCTGAAGACAGTTGACAGTTGACAGTTGACACTGCCCCAATGTCTACGCCAATGCATTCCACTTATAGTCGAGAGATTTTCAAGCAATATTGAAAATTCCAGTGACCTATCTTTATCATAATCTTAAGGAACATGGACCTACAACTATAGCGAATTAGCTTATAGAATAATTAGATTCGTATAGTACGCACAGAAGACTATGCGATATTAATCTCTCAGGGCGCGATTGAAAATTCGTCGAATGGCTGCACTGAAACAAATTTCGATACGGTGATTTACAGGTGTACGTAGAAAGATGGATAACAAGGTCAGCGCAACTCTGATCATCGTATCGTGGAATGTTCGATCCTTGTTAAAAGTTCGCTACATTGGGATTTATGAAACGGATGCCTGAACTTATTACGTTCGTAAAAGTTCTCGAAGAAAATGCTGGTACATAAGCATGCTCCTATTTGCAGGCACAAGAAGAACCAAGCCTGTAGAAATTGATTTATAACCAGAAAACTTTCAAGCCCCTTGACTAACAGGATCTCGAATTATTCCGATGTATCGATCTATCAGTTTAATCCCACGAATTCCAACACCCCGAACTCTTAATATCCTTTCTTTCTTCCGTGATATTCTACTTAATCACTCGTTCCACGATGTTCAGAGCACCATTTTCTAGAGGCAGTCAAAGAGTTAAATAAGGGTGCAAGAACGTGAAGCGAGCAGTTCTTTGGGAAATAGTCATCAGTGTGAGAGGTCATAGCGTTTAGAATAAATTTCAAATTAGTTCTCGATAAATCATATTTTTATTACGTTCCACCGTCCATTTGCTGCCACAATAATCCTACTCTATTTAATCGGACCATGTCCAATTCTTTGGAAAATAATCAGTGCGAGAGGTCATAGCGTTTAAATAAATTTCAAATTAGTTCTCGATAAATCATATTTTTATTAATAGAGTTAAATAAGGGTGCAAGAACGTGAAGCGAGCAGTTCTTTGGGAAATAGTCATCAGTGTGAAAGGTCATAGCGTTTAGGATAAATTTCAAATTAGTTCTCGATAAATCATATTTTTATTACGTACCACCGTCCTTTTGCTGCCACCTAACAATCCTACACTATTTAATTAAACCATGTCCACCATTGATTCGAAAATTCGCAAATTTCGTGTTGGTTGTGAAATTTGTTCACAGCCTACTCATTCCCAACCCTCGTATTTTACACCTCAGGTGCGATACCAGTTTCAAAGTTTCGAGTCGAACACGCGTATTTCATTCGTCGTA
The DNA here is from genome assembly GCF_001483705.2 of Eufriesea mexicana. Taxonomy (NCBI): domain Eukaryota; kingdom Metazoa; phylum Arthropoda; class Insecta; order Hymenoptera; family Apidae; genus Eufriesea; species Eufriesea mexicana. The sequence goes on along the minus strand of NW_016909275.1, from coordinate 438,830 downwards.
ACTTCGGAACCGGTCGTTCGAACACTTTCGCGAGCCATTGTATATTCGAAAAACACGAAAGAGGATATCGTGGCACGAGTTCGGAAAGCCTAATCGATTCATACGTCCGGCTTTTCCTCGACACTTTTCCAGGTACTAATTTGTCTCCAGGGCATTCCCTTGTAAGTGCGCCGAGAGGCAAGATTTATAGCGTCGAAGGCAAAAACTTGCCCTGAGAGCTTGGCGCAATTTGACACTCGCAGCAGGAGACAAGTTATTCTAGAACGCGTTGGAATAGCAACGAGCATTACACCATGGAAGAAAGGAGCTTTTTGCTACTCCAGCGTAATTCCCATTCGTTGTTCGATTCCATGTCATGGAAGGAAAAACCAGTTGTCATTTCGGATATTAAACGCAGACAAGTGTCAAGAGACTGCTGTCAAGAGACAGCTGTTATTCATCTGACAAGAATTAAACGACTTACTCTCCCATTGTGCTAGGTGTCAAACAGGTATTATAAAGAAAATAGACAAACTTCTATGACATACTTGACAAGTCATTTCAAATGAATTATCCGAAATTCATAGATTGCCTCGATTTTTATTTTTCATTTTCAGACATTTAAAATAAATATTAAATTATAAATCTCCAATTGCAAATGTAATTTAAGACAATCTAAACAGCAAGATCTAAGCAACGTGTCATCCCTACCCAAGACTCGCGTGATCCTCGTTGCATCGCTATGGGCACAGATGTCAAGAGTTTGACATTTTTTGGAGTGCTATCGTGGAAAACAGCGACTAAGCAGAAATATACACTGACAATTTGAAATGCCTATCGTGACAGCAACTAAGCTCCAAGTTACGGTTAACTTCGAACCGTCCCGTTCGCAAAGATTTAATTACAAAGTCAAAAACTCTTGCTCCCAAGGTGGAGTCAGAATGTAGCGATCATTATTCTCACCCTCGCCACCAAATGGATTCCTCCTTCGAGAACTTTCTCGCAAGTCCTCGAAAAACCTCGAAATCCAATATATATATAACTTCCCGACCTTTCAATAGTATCCCAGTGTATAAGGAGGGCCTGCTATGATAGCCTTACCGATGAGACCGCTAGCAGGCCCGTGACGAAGCGCACCCCTTCCTTTCTCTACCGTTTCTTCTAGCTATACCACCACCACGGAGGATACCTGCGACCAGCTGCCTTCAAAACGAACAAGAGAGCGGACCCCCACAAAAATATTCCCAAAGTTCCATATCTAAACATCAAGATCGCAAGAACGTGTCATTCCCTGGTCCAGGACTCGCGTGATCCCCGTCGCGAGTAACATCTCGAACCCAAAATTCCACGTTTAAGTTTCCCTGAACCTCGTTATCCTGTCTGTCATCACCCTTCACCGGTGCTCATTTCTTACGCGAACAGACTACCACCTCCCTTAAAAGAACCGCGTTACAATAACAGTAACCACGTACCAAGTCAGCAATTACAAGTATACCTCGAGAAGAAAAAGGGAAATAAACCCAGGCAAGATTCAGCACCCTGAAACTCGGCGATGCACCTAATAACCCATCGGGATCCGGGAGTAGCGAGACGCAAGTAGTCGAAGAACACGGAAGCGGGGCCAGCAGCAGTGGTAGCGGCAGTTCTTCATCAGACCTGCTTCCGCGAGGTCCTTTGACATGCACGCTCTTTGTACGCGTCGTTTCTGCTCCTTAGACTCCCCTCGGGCCGGGGGTGGACAAAATTAAAGTTTACTACGGTTTCAATATAATCTCCTGGCCGTTGCTTGGCGTACGCACGTGTGCGCCGGTGTGCAGATCCATCCGTTTGCAGACCCACTGTGCATGGATCTCCGGCTGGTCTCGCGGCGCGCGTGTATCGGGCGAGGGCCAACGAGGTTCAGCAAGGCATAATATTTCGGATGAAGGATATCGCGTGTCATAAAGCGCGGTGTAGTCGTGAAACGAGGAGGAGAGGAGGAGGACGTCGTGCCCCCGGCTGCCGCTCGTGAAACGGACGAGAGAAACAAAGGTGACGACGGCGGCGTCGGTGGCGTCGGTGACGGCGTCTGGGGGTTGGTCCGGGGGGGCGGCGGAAGAAGAATAAGGGGGCGAAAGATGAAGAGGCAGCCCGCGGGAGATCAGAGCGGAAAAGGAGGGATTCGCCGGAACGAATTCATAACTTTGTAGCGTAGAAAATTTTACCGTGGCTCGTAAAACAGCCAGCGCTATACGGTCTGGCCAATCGACGCCGAGCAAATACGCGCAAGACGGCCGCATCGTTTCCCGAGATGCACCGCGTATTCGCGCCGTTTATGGAAAAGGCGGGCATGAATGGGTCGCGAAACCGATGACGATCCCGTCGTTATCGCTGCATCCACCGGGAATGGAGGAGGGAATAATGGCTGGGAAGGAGGATTTCATGCTTCCGGAGTTGTTGAATATTACCCTTATCGAGCGAATCATCGGGCTGGTCAATCAGGCCGCTGCCGAGCTAGGGAATATAAGGAGTAAGGATGGAGAGAGATAAACGGGGAGAAGGGAATTGGAGTGGATCTTGAGAATTTTAATCCTCTACGGACGGTTAGGGTTCTACGAGATCCGTCGATTTCGGGGTATTTGCCTTTTATAAACCAATTGCGATTTTAATTTATTATTCAGTGAGAAAGGAATATTCGAGACGTAAATAGACGTTTATACAGTAAAGATTAATTGTGCAATAGCATTAGATTTTGGATTTTCTCGGGTTTCAATAGGATTCGAAGCATTTTCTTTCAAATTGTTCTGTTCTGAACGAATACCAATTTTAATTTATTTTTCGATGGAAAAGGTATGTTCAGGATGCAAATAAACGTTTATACAGTAAGGGTAAATTATGCAATAGTATTAGACTTTGGATTTTTTCGGGTTTCAATAAGATTCGAAGCATCTTCTTTCAAACTATTTTATACTAAACGAATAGGGATTTTAATTTATTATTCGTGGAAAAATTTATATTCGGAAGGTACCTGATCCTGGTTTATACAATAAGGGTATCGGGAAACGTTTATACAGTAAGGGTTAATTGCGCAATAGCAACAGAATTTGTATTTCTTCGATTTTCAATAAGATTCGGAGCATCTTCTTTCAAACTGTTTTATTCTGAACAAATAACGATTTTAACTTATTATTCGTGGAAAAATTTATATTCGGAAGGTACCTGATCCTGGTTTATACAATAAGGGTATCGGGAAACGTTTATACAGTAAGGGTTAATTGCGCAATAGGAACAGAATTTGTATTTCTTCGATTTTCAATAACATTCGGAGCATCTTCTTTCAAACTGTTTTGTTCTGAACAAATACCGATTTTAATTTATTTTTCGATGAAAAGGGTATGTTCAGAAGGCAAATAAACGCGTATACAGTAAGGATAAATTGTGCAATAGCAATAAAATTTGAATTTTTCGGTTTCCAATAGCATTCGAAGCATCTTCTTTCAAATTGATCTGTTCTAAACGAATACCGATTTTAATTTATTATTCCCTGGAAAAGATATGTTCAGCACGTAAATAAACGCTTATACAGTAAGGGTAAATTGTGCAATAGTATTAGACTTTGGATTTCTTCAGGTTTTAATAGAATTCGAAGCATCTTTCTTTAAACTATTTTATTCTAAACAGATAGCAATTTTAATTTATTATTCGCGGAAAAATTTATATTCAGGGCCATGGTTTGTATAATCAAAGTATCGGGAAACGTTTATACAATAAGGGTTAATTAGCAATAAACTTAATAGCAATAGACAGAACTTTTTCGGTTTTCAATATTATTCGAAGCATCTTCTTTCAAACAATCTTACTGCTGCAATTACAAGCAATTAGTAGACTTCTAATAACGTCTAAAAAATACATTTCCTCCACAAATTTGATTCATTTTCCTAAATAACAAAATTCCAAGATTTAACTACATTTTTTCCTAATCCACGAAATTACAGTAGAATAAATCCCACTTCCAAAAATCTGCTCTAAGTAACGAATGATAAAGACAGTAAAAACTTGCAAGATACAATATTTGAAACTGCAAATCCGTTTCGCAATAATATTCCCATAGAACAGACTTCAAAACTCCAAAAAATTTATGCAAAAATTCGGCGAAACAGTCCGTATAAAACATGAAACGAAAATAAAATTGCCGAAATTCCACGAAACGCACAAACAAACGAACTTCGACCGATCTTCCTTTATTCGTACGATCTTGGGGGGGAAAAGGAAGAGATAAAAGTACAGGGAACTATGGTGGAAAAGTGCCATAGAGTGGAACGACAGTCGTTCGTGCTGGAACGGAAAATAAGACAGGCCATAACACGTGGAACGCTGTAATATCGCGGCTTTTCCGAACGATCGATCGATAAATCAATTACGATGCTGCTCAGACCATACGCGGTACCGTTGTCTTTGCTCGCGCGTCTTGTGCACTCGATATAAACGGGTGGTTGGCTGTTTAGAGATCGTTACAGGAACTCCCCGTATATCACGGAATTACTATAATTTCCAACGACGGGATGGACTTTTACGGCCATTTGTCGGTCGAACGGGGCACATGGTGCCCGCCTTTTATGAACCCGCGTCGAATATGCTCCGCGTGCGTAAAACGTTTCCGTCTACGGGCTATGACTGCGACGGGTAACCAGGCACCGATGAAAAATACTCATCGCCGATTTCTTACACCAGCACGTAGCAGTCACCAGCCGTAAATCATGCCCGATTCCACGAGGAGAAATCGCTGGAAACGCTGCTGCACCAAGTCGAATGTTTTCCTCTCGAGAGCCGATTTCCAATAACTCGCCTTTGGTAAATTTTCAGTCAACTTTTCCAGGGAAAATTGAGAAAGATTTTCAACAACAAATTGACGAAGAATTAGGCTTGCTAGGCAAAAGATGGAGATCCAATTCTCTCAATTGGAAGACTTAGGAGCGAAGAATTATAGCCTGTTAGGCAAAATATGCGATACATAAGCTAGGTCGTATATCAACTAGAAGAATCAGTGTGAAGAATTTTGTGTTGTAATTTCTAGGATGAAATCAGAGCGTTTAGTGTGCAAGGAAGTAACTGTATTCAGTATTACAACACTAGATATATAAAGTTTAATTATGGCTCGCTAGGCAAGATATAGAGATTGGTATCGATACGTAGGCTAGGTTGTACATCAACCAGAAGAATCGATGTGAAAAATTTTGTGTTTTAATTTCTAGAATGAAACCAAAGCGTTGAAGAGAAGTGATTGTATTCAGTTGTACAGTAATAGATATGTGCCTGTGATTATGAAAGTGGTCTAAGTCACTTATATTTGCTTCTGAAATATTAAATGTTTCGGTCTTTAAATACGACATAACTTATAAAATTAGAAAAGAATTTTGTGTTATAATTTCTAGGATGAAATCAAAGAATTTAGCGTACAGGGAAATAGCCGTATTCAGTGGTACAACAATAGATATGTGCCTATAATTATAAAAGTGGTCTAAGTCACTTATATTTGCTTCTGGAATATTAAATGTTTTGGCCTTTAAATACGACATAACTTATAAAATTAGAAAAGAATTTTGTGTTATAATTTCTAGGATGAAATCAAAGAATTTAGCGTACAGGGAAATAGCCGTATTCAGTGGTACAAAAATATATATGTGCCTATAATTATAAAAGTGGTCTAAGTCAGTTATATTTGCTTCTGAAATATTAAATGTTTCGGCCTTTAAATACGGCATAAATTATAAAATTAGAAAAGAATTTTGTGTTGTAATTTCTAGGATGAAATCAAAGAATTTAGCGTACAGGGAAATAGCCGTATTCAGTGGTACAACAATAGATATGTGCCTATAATTATAAAAGTGGTCTAAGTCACTTATATTTGCTTCTGGAATATTAAACGTTTCGGCCTTTAAATACGGCATAAATTATAAAATTGGAAAAGAATTTTGTGTTGTAATTTCTAGGATGAAATCAAAGAATTTAGCGTACAGGGAAATAGCCGTATTCAGTGGTACAACAATAGATATGTGCCTATAATTATAAAAGTGGTCTAAGTCACTTATATTTGCTTCTGGGATATTAAATGTTTCGGCCTTTAAATACGGCATAAATTATAAAATTGGAAAAGAATTTTGTGTTGTAATTTCTAGGATGAAATCAGAGCGTTTAGTGTGCAAGGAAGTAACCGTATTCAGTATTACAGCACTAGATATATAAAGTTTAATTATGGCTCGCTAGGTAATATATGGAGATTGGTATCGATACGTAGGCTCCGTTGAACATCAGCCAGAAGAATCGGCGTGAAGAATTTTGTATTAATCGTAATTTTTAGAATCAAATCAAAGCGTTTAGTGTGCAGGAAAGTAACCATACTCAGTTGTACAGCAATAGATATATAAAGTTTAATTATGGCTCGCTAGATAAAATATAGAGATCGGTATCGATACGTAGACACGGTCTTATATCGATTAATCAGAAGAATCGGTGTGAAGAATTTTGTGTTGCAATTTCTAGGATGAAATCAAAACGTTTAGTGTGCAGGCAAATAATCGTATTCAGTTGCACAGCAATGGATATATAAATTTTAATGCAGGTGAAATATGTATGAAATATGTATATACTTATGCGAATATAAGAAAGGAGAGGTGCTTTTGAGTTACATTACTGTTACAGATCTCGCTTAAAATTCTTCTTCTACGAGTACATTCTACGAGTTCGATCTCTTGACAATTCTACAACTTTACTCTCTGAACTTTGACGAAAGACACCCCTTCTTAGAGTAAACAGCCGTTTGTTATTTTGCCCGAACATTGTGGAAGGTGCTGGATTACTCTTTTCTGGAAGTTACTATTCCGAATACAGGGTGAATACGAAAATCTTGTAACGATACTAGTATTTGGAGACAGCAAATCCTTTTAAACCCAGAAACCGACTCCTTGATAGCTGCATAATATCGAAAGTCCTTGAAGTCCAAAGATCGGTATTGCCCTGCACCCTCTAACAGACATATTACCATCGTTGCACGACCATAATTAATTTACAACATTTTGAACGAACTCCTATGCACTAATTTCGCTGCATAAAATTTCGCTCGATAAAATATCCCCGTCGTTCCCATCAATCGCAACCCTCCAACCCCCTTCATAACCTTCATAAGATCGGACGAAAAAATTGCGAATACGAAAGACAGGCTGACCCCATCTGCAAAAATTTCCTTCGGCCCCTCGAAAAAGCGAAAACCTGTCCCCTGCTATATTCGATTAACTCGTACACATCATATCCATTCCCTCTCGAACCGTTCTCCATCGACGAGAATTAACAATTCACCCTGCTGGCTAACTGCCTCGTAGCCGTGGCTCGCGAGTACCCTTTGACCAAAAGGGAGCCGGGCGAAAAAGCGTCGCGAGAAGGCTAAACGAAAATAACGAGAAACCGATGGAAATTACTTTACATCGGTCGTAGACGGGCGCCATATTGCGTTACAGGGGGTGGCCGATGGCTGGGGGCCGCGAGCATCGCGGTGGCCCGGAGCGGACCGGGGCGAATTTCTCGGGCCGATCCAACTTCAATTGGAATATCGAACGAAATGACGGCGCAAAGGATGCAAGCCGATGGCGCGGAGGTATGTGCAACGCGCGCGGCGCGGCAGTGCGTAAGTGGACGCGGATAAACGGAAACCAAACGTTGAGTTCGGTTAATGTCCTGCGGACAGCCGGGCAGATGAGGTTGCCCTGACGTTGATAGGTTCCAGGGTGGGAACAGAGAAGAGAGGATGATGGCCAGACGGAGGGGCAGGATGAGGGGGTGAGTCGGGCTGGATGGAAGAGGAGACTCGGAGGGTGACAGAGAAGGAGAGAGCGAGAGAGAGAGAGAGAAATAGAGAGAGAGAGAGCGGTGACGCATACACAGACACGTAGCAAGGATGGCTTTACACGCGAGGGACTGTAAAGTGGTAACCACAGAGCACGGTGCGGGAGCCATCGGGAACAGATTGCAACTCCCCTGCTCTCTCGCCGATTCTATCCCAGATGCCGTCTCTCTCCGTTGTTTCCCTTTCTTCGCCTAGCCGAATGTTATCTCGTTCCAGTGAACGCGGCTCGCCCAATCGGCGAACGTGTATGCGCCCTGACACCACCGCCTGTCGCACCCTCGTTCACCGTGCGCGTCCCTACTTACCTCGCGGGCACAAAATACCTGACAGCCCTATTGCCAGTCCCATTAACACGTGTTAGAGCGCGCAATTAACTCGAAATCCCGAAGCTCCTCTCCAAACCGGATTGATCGCTGTCGTTGCGCTCTGCGCTCGCAGAAAAATCCACCTAGCCAAGCCGGAAAACTGGTTCCCCGGCTTTTCTTTCCAACCGGTGCGATATTATTTTCCTGGGATACCGATGCTACCTGGCAGGCTGATTTTAAGATTTGTCGAGCGGAGTAACGATGCGTGGAATATAACACGGAATGGAGGTAGAAATTCGATTTCACCGAAATCGCGAGATTCAATAATGGCGGAGGGACTAAGACTAATGTATCTTTCTAATTTTTGGAAATTTATCGGGGGAAAAATAAATAAGTTTTCCTGTTTTTCTTTTTTTTTGGTGATATATTTTTGGAGATATATTTTTGTGCGAATTACAGGGTTACTAATAATTAGGGGAATGGGGATGCTGAGTATCGTAACATGGAATAAAGTAACGAATATTTAAATGTATTAATAAGATATAATACTAATGAATTAATATATCTTTCTCATTTTTGGAAATTTATTGAAAGTAAAATAACTAAATTTTCCTAATTTTCTTTTTTTTCCATGATACTTTTTCGCGACATATTTTTGTGCGAATTAGAGGGTTACTAATAATTAGGGGATTGGGGATGCTGAGTATCGTAACATGGAATAAAGTAACGAATATTTAAATTTGTTAATAAGATATAATACTAATGTACTAATATATCTTTCTCATTTTTAGAAATTTATTGAAAGAAAAATAAATAAGTTTTCCTAGTCTTTTTCTTCTTTCTTCAATGATATTTTTTTTTCTTCTGATATATTTTTGTGCGCATTGGGGATACCGAGTAAAGAATATTTAAATTCGTTAACCAATCTAACAAAGTTTCCATCCCCCAAAAAATTCATCGCTATTAAATGTATCGCTCTTTCCGAAAAAATAAAGACAATCGGTAATAGAAATTATTATTATCCCGTATTACAACCTGTCGAAAAAGTTGCAGGTACGATGGAACAGCGGGAAAAGCACGATGGTAATTTTCTTTGAGGAACGAGGTGTACTTTAAGCGGGTCGTTAAATATTTTTTGATGCTATTGGAAGTGAGATTGTAATGAATATGTAGCATAGGATGTTAACTCTATTCTATAACGTGGAGTTACGCTTGCGCGGGGGATTATGGTCCGAAGGTTATGAACACGGGTTGCACTCGTGGTAAAGTTTAATTTTAGTTCTCATTTGTGAAATTGAGAATTATGAAATGTAAATTGTGTATAATATTTCTACGTTCTTCGCGTGGCTCGGCATTAAAACAGCGAGTAGCTAACTTTAACACGTGTAGCCTCCAAAACGCGATGCAGAAGCTTCATAAAAGTTAGGTTATGTCGAGCAGATCGAACGATATTAGACTTTTCTCCCTCGCGATCATAGACCACGCTATATTAGAAGGCGAAAATAACTGGGAAATTTTATTTCCCAACAATTATAATTCAATAATTCCAAACAACGTCCCAGATGGCTACCCCGGGCTACATCTATCACAGATTAACGTTACAGAATCGAATTTGAATTTTAGATCAGATGGGAATACAGAATAATTCCGATATTCGGTTTCGATATACTCTCCACTCTATTCACAGTTGAGTTTACACTCTCGTCGCATATCTATGCGCTCCAACCCGGTTTTACACTCTCGTTGAATTTAAATTTTCCACGGCTCTACGCTTTTCCAATTTTCATACCAACCCTGTAGGAACTTGTCATCTTCGACCTATCAGTCACCTAACCAGAATCGACACAATTGCCATTTTTCCATCCAAAACTACGCGCTTACGAACTCAACGAGGACGCGCCAACTGACCTCTGCAGACATGTCAGTCGCCCCGAAAATCCCGAGCAAAAATTATCAAGAAAGAATATGCATTTATAGACCAAACAGGAAAGTATAGCAAGGTGAGATCGCTATATTTCGTCAAAACCGGTTTTTCCATCATTTCTGCACCATGGTTAACCAACGCATTCCTGGGTTATGCTATAGAAAGTAGGGCGGCAAAATTCCCCAGACTCGATTAATTATGATCGCATAAATAACATAAACTGTCCGATAATATATAAAAATAGGTGACAATGATTCCTGGTAAATTGCATTTATATACTGAAGAATATATAAACGTATAATATAATATATACATTATATTAACAATTCTTTACAATCGCATAGATTTCTTTTATGCAAGTAAGCAATTAAGGATAATTATCGATTAAAGCTGAACAAAACGTTTATAAGCACGTCCCTTCGGTGTTATATTATATATAATATAATTCCTTTGCTTTTCTTATTTATGTGAAATGTTATGTTAATAAACTACGGTCCGTTTATGAATAAAATAATAATAACGTAGGATACCATTTGCAAAGAAATCGCGAATCGGATATTAGCAACAAAAACAAATTATAAACCGCTCAATACTTTCCAGAAGCAAATGGAAAAGTTATTTTAGTTAACAAAATTAAGTTGCGCGTTCCCTAGGAGGAAGTGAAACATAGGTTAAGAAAAGCATAAAAGCATGATCCTTGACGACCAAAACAGAGTCCTTAGAAATCAATTGTGACCAGCAGGAGCGTGAGTAGCTTGGTGTTGGAAAGATAATTAAATTAAAGTGCATCTCCTTTCGTTATCTTGGTGTTCTTTCACTAAGTTAAATTAGTTAATGAGTTTCGAGTTTGCGTTATTCTGTTCTTATCGTTTTGTCAATTTTTCGTGTTTCAAAACCAGTTTCCGCCATCCTACAATAATAACAATAATAATAGTATAATATACCGAATAACGAATAATATAATAAACGGAAGAATAATTTGGGTAATTAAAACGATTAGACGCAGCGAGGCTAAAATATATATTTTGTCATCTGACGTATCGAAAAAGTAATTATCCAATAATCGAATACCAATAACCGATTATTATCGACTAGTAATGAATCTAGCGAAATAATCGGAATATAATGGATCCGACATCCCCGAACGAAACTCGGGCACAACCTAACGGAAAATTCCGGTCTGATATACGAGCAAAGAATACACACACCCGGTAAACCGAGCTCTGCAACCAGGCGAACGACTCGAAAACCCGGAAGGAGTTACCAGAAGATTCCACTTAATCGAGGAAATTACGGGCAAGCTGGGAGAACTTGCTGCGAGCACACTCCGCGAACTTGCCGGAAGACCGGACTCGGGGGGTCAACGGTGGTGAAGCTGCCGGTACAAAACTCTGTGAAAAGTTTGCTCGGTCTGAAAACGCGATGGTCCGCGCGCGGGGTACCGTGAATCCACGGGAACGGTTTATTAATCCGGTTCGCGCGTCGACAGTAAGCAGATTCGCGCTGGGAAAATTCGTTACGCATAGTTGCATATTATTAATAGAAATTCTCAGCATAGAGCAGGCGCGTCTATCCGCGATATATAATTCCGGGATATAAAACCGAAAGCGCAAAACTTCAGAGCGGCAGGATTCCGCGGATTCTGGAAGTAGCTTCTTTTCGGTGGCCGCGATAGCCTGCTGCAACCGCAGAGTCGGGAGTCGAAGTTAGACAGCGAAGGATAGACTGCGGGGTACTAGAGAGGAGCAACGTTGAACGCATCCTCTCCGAGGATGGAGAGGGTTGGACGATGTACGGAAGGCGCGATTAATCAGGATGCTTGCAGCCGGCTTCCACTGCCTCTGTGCTCCCCGATGAAACAGAGAAGCGCGTGCACACCCCTGGACCCGGGGTTCGTTTAATCAAATTCACCGATTCGGAGGTGGAGGAACAACGAACGACAAGGAGCCTGGCGCGGAATCGGCGGGACCGGTGATGGTAGTTGGAATGGCTACGTTTACCTCGTAAAATCTCGTGGTTGTTGCGCGCGAAACGCGCGTGCAGAGGCACACAGGGACGAACCCCGGAAGGATGAGGGAGCAGAACGAGGGTGAACGCTTATGCGAGGCAGGCGAGATTGCCGGGGAACAGAGACAAAATCCTATTGCAACGCCACTCTCGGTCGTGTGCTTTTTAAACCACTGTTGCACGGAGTTTGTTACCGGAACGTTGCCGAACACGGTTTCCGGATTCTTCGATCGGAACTCTGCAAGGCGTGGGTCCGTGCACGCATCGGGGAACCATCGCACGTACCAGGGGCTGCGCCGAGGTTGGGTCGCAATTCGGGTCCGGGGAACGAATAGTCGAACGAATGGTGGAGTCAAAGAGGAGAAACGAATATCCAGGCAACGACCCCGATAACGAAGCACCGTTTAATCACCGAACTCATTATGGAGCGAAGTTCTGCTACCATCGCACCTTTGACTCCTGCGTGTACTTTTTCGGGCAAAGAGAGCTGCTTCTGGGGAGTAGAGTGGATCATAGAGTTTGTTGGATTAAGAAGAAGAGGCTGAATTAGTTTGTATATTCAAATTTCACGCATTACTGCGAGTTTTTTGAGAATCTAGAGGAATTTTTGTGAGGCATCTGTTAAATAATTGGAGAGGATTTTAAATTCCCAATTGGTGAAAAATATTGGAATATGAAGTGGAAAAGATATATATCTGTAAATTATCTGTAAATTAACCCTTTATATTCGAGAAGCGATCCTCAGTCGCCATTTAATCAAATTCTAAAGATCGAAGTTAATTAATATATCACGTTTAAAATTACCCAACGATGCCTGAAATGTGGAAGTAGAATAATTCTACGTCTTAATTTGCATACGATTTCTTATTTACCGTTTTAAAAATATCGTGGACTTTATGACAGGAAATTTTCGAATTACTATTTTTCTGTAACGAAAAAATCGCCGAGTGCAAATTTTAACTTCTTTAATTTCCTTTTTCCTAATCTGTAAATAATTTACAAAATACGAGCTTCGTAAATTACACCAAACGCTACTCCCTTCTTTGCGAGATGATCCTGATATCGCGAAGATGCAAATATAACCTTGCGCAGCTCTCGAATCGCAATAAAACACAATACTAGACATTTTACTCGTTCGAGTTTTCATATTTTCAAGATATATTCATCGTATATTGCATTCGATGTCATTCGATTATCCAGCAGAAATTTATTCAAACATGACAGAGTGTGCCTGGCCTACCACGAAACTAATTTTATCCGGCGAAATATTCCTCGGTGTCAACCAAGTAGCTTCGACGCTAAAATTTATCGCGCTGCGAATACGTGTGCATAAAATATTAAAAAGCAGAGATAATAAATGAAACATAGTGAAAATGAGGAAAGGTAAATAAAAAGATAAAATAAGGCGATATTTTATACTATGGAAAAATGAATCGAGATCGAAGATGTCCAGCCAGATGCTACGCCTATGGATAAAAATACTGCGGAAACGAGCACGCTGCGAAAGAGGAAGAACATTATGCATTCTGCAACGTTATACACCGTTTCAGCGACACGAAGGAAAGACAGGAGCCGTATATGACGAACATAGCGGTATCGCGACGGATAGAGGTGTACATAGGAGCAATGGTACATAGAGCTAAAACACACACACGTACGTATGTACGGATTGCAACGGCAATTAAGTTTTACGGCCCTGCATCCAGGGAGAGGCGCCTGTTTCGAACGCGTTGAGTGCCGCTCGTAAAACCAGCTAGGGATAACTGCAGCACACCCTGTTTATCCCTTTTCCCTTTTCCAGCATGCTGCAGGTAGACGAGGAACGCGTTGAGTATCGGCTACGAACGACCGTGCACACGCGGGCAAATCGCTGATAGGAAATCGATCAAAGCCACGACGATCGCCCTGCGTCGTGAGTCGAATTCACTGCCAGCCATTCCGATACAAACGCGAATTACGATCCCTGCTTTTGTTCCGAATTAATTTCCCGGTTACTCTCGGGCAAAATATCTCGGGTTCCATTTTTGTCTTTGGACCGTGGATCAGTCTGTTTGCAAAGGGGATAGAGGTTATTGGCGTTCGCTTGGATGAGAATATTTAGCAATCTTCTTGGATTTAAATGATAAAAGGAATTGGATCACCGAGTCGAGCTAATTTTGTAATTTATTAATATCCAATTTTTGTTTATATTTATTTAATATTTATTTATTTATAACGAAATGGGATATTGTCTTTGATTTAATTAATTTCCGATGGGTTGAATGTAATTGTACTAACCGTCTTATGTATTATTATGAATTTAAAATATTTGTTAAAGAGTTTGGTGGGAATAGAGAGATGAGTTTATAGGTTATGATCGCGATGCTCCTGCGCACGCGCGGTTTCTTGGTTCGTATTGGTCCGACGCTAGTTACTCGCTACCCCCACTCTCTTCGTTCATACGCATTACCAACTTAAATCTAGTTACGTACAAATTATATTTTATATCTTTAAGTTTAGTACGTTGTTCCAACTATGTACTGGTACTGTTATTATTAACGAAAATAATTTCGTAAAATAATTGCCAATTTTTAAAGTTTCGAAGTAATTAAATTTTTGTTCCAACGAATTCGGATGAAATAGGTTTAATTATGGTCGACTATTTAAAGTTTAAATTATATTTCTGAATTTTGCTAAAGAGATGGATATCTCGTTGCGCGATTATCACGCAAAACTGAATATAATATTTTCAAATTTCGGTTCGATTTCAGGTTCGACCAGCCAATTTCATTTTCCGCGCCCAAAGTACGCAAGCTTCGGTAATTACAGTTTTATTAGACAATTACTCAGAGACTACCACGCTACGGTTCAATCTTGAGCAATCAGGCTCAAAGCACATAGCGAATTCTTGTTTGATTACAGTAATTTTCTTCCCGTAGCACCTGTTTATTCTAACGGAATTTACTGCTTCCCTATGAAACGTCTCGTCGTCCAACTTGCCGACCCTCTTACGACAAAGCGCGCGATGGGAAAAATGCGGAAAAAATTGGGAAATTGGCGGGAACCAACTAGAAACCAGCAGCGAATCGATACACATACGTACAGGCACTTCTCTCCTCTCCCTAACGAACGAAATTCCTGTTATAGAGGGTTAACTCGATAACACGTGATACTCTACGCGCGAGTTAAACCAAAATTTGACACCGATATAATCAATTTAAACTTAAACTCGATGCCACGATCAACAGTCATTAAACATCCGAAATTTCAAGCACATCCACGTTCTGGCCCGGCTATCGTTCATCCGCATTCAGACTTCGATATCTCGACAACGATCCATCGGGCCAGGGCAATTTATACCCTCGTAAAAATATCATTTTCCCCGGGCGAGGATAGAAATATCATTCCGATACGTCAGCCGCGAATCGCATCGATTACTTTAATTCACGTCGAAAGAAAGCCGCACGCGGCCGTCAATTTTTCCAGCGAACTGGTAATTCTATCGTTAATTCTTCGCGGACCGGCGATCGGGCGCAGGGGTTGGCCGCGGATATTCGACGGAAGTATACGTCATTTCATATCGCGCTGGCATCGTGACACAGAGGACGGATGGACGGACGCATTATTATATTTCAAACGCACTAGAATCCATCGACGGCGTTTGATCGACGACGGGACATATTGAAGTGCGCGTTCTACCGTCGAAAATCCTCTCGACGGCTTCGAAAAGCGAGCTAAATAATATAACGAACGTCGAGGAGCGACCGAGTCAAGCGAGGCGAGGCTAGAGTAGCAAGAAAAGCCTGTTTATAATAATAATTCCAGTCAATTAAACTTTCCGTCCGAGAGCAAGGTACGCGAACATCCGGCAAGGATGCGCGCCTAACTTCGGCTAACAATCTATTTAAAATTCGCGTGGAGGATTGCTCCTCCCGGCGAGTTGAAAAATTGAACAACTTTTAATACGCTTCTCCGCGTTGCCGACCGTGAAACGTTGCCAAGGCTCGATCCAGCCTTCGGCAAGATCGGGAATTAACGCGTGAAACTTCCGCTATGATCGTGACAGACCCCTAGACGCTGTCAAGCGAACGAGTCGTCGCGAGGCTGGCCCACCCGATCGAAATATCAGGAATACCTGAGAGCAAAGGGGTTGTAGAGGTGGTAAAAGACTAGTAGGGGTCTAATGGAGAAACAGGGGAGAGGAAAGAAAGGGAAGAAGCGTGAGACAAAGCGCGAGAGAACGCGTGTTCGATTGCTATGAGAGAGTCTTCCACTCCTCGTTCCCTCTCGAGCAATTATGCATAATAGGGGTAGCAGCTGGCCCGTAGCCACGTCTACCTGTTGCACGAGAGCCGAATCGCTCGTCGGCGCGAAACTACGGCGCCGTTCAAGAGGCCGTTCCCGAGGGTGGAGGCAGGTCATTGTGAAAGAAAGAGACCACGCGACGGTTTAGGGTCGGATTTTCGGCGTCCCGCTCGAGGAAGCCGGCAGAACGGTGTCAGAGGGTCAGCCTACGTATAGCCACGACATTTCCGTACCCGGGGTCTACTTGCATGGTATTGGATATCGATAGCGCGCGCCAGGGGATGAGTTTCGCTCGACGGATCGTTGAGGGCTCAACTGGTGAAACGAAACGATGCCGGGTTTAATGTGACTCCAAGTTGTTCTCGAGATCGTCCTCAACGAGGGTTTTCGGCGGGTCGAGTGCTTGTTGATATTCGAGAGTTACTTGTCAATGGGGGTAATCAGAATTGCCGTGTACCTAGCGCTGGATGGGGTCTAGCGGATATTTAGAGGTCTCTGGGATTGTGGCGCTGTTGATTTCCAATTGGTGCGTTGTTTTTTTACGAACTTAACTTTTATTCTCCACTATAACGCGATATCTATAGTAATAGACAATAGCCAGGTGTACTGGCATCAATGAGACTTACAATTTTAACCTGTCATCTAAATTGCATAGACATGTCTTCAATGAATCTATTTTCAACATGTGTTCAATGAATCTAATCTACTCGTTGAATCTATAAAATTACATATATAGTCTAATTGGAATTACACTGAATAAAGAAATAAACACAATATTGTCAGATTTAACATTTATGACAAATTTTGACAGGCGTATACGAAATGTAAGAGAAGGAGAGATGGCTAGGTTAATAACTCTAGCTCTCGATGGCTAATTGCACTTTTACTTTCTTAAAATTTTCTACACTATACTGTCGAGTTGAACTCTCTCTATAAAATTGTCCCATTCGCGCCTCAGTTTGCCCTTTTTAACCCTTTGCGGTCGATGTCACCGCAGTGGGGACATTCGCCAGGCGAAAAATACAAAAAACCACGGAAAATTAGAGAAATTAAAAATTTTGTATTTTTACGTATTATTAATAGTATTGAACACAAATTAGTTTCCACAAATTCTGTGCGTTTTAATATCCATATATTGACTTTAAATCCTGTGCAGGAAAGAAATTTGCTCTGCTGAAATCTGCCAACTGCAAAGGGTTAAAGGAGGGCCTGCTTCGTTTGGGACTCAGATTATTAACGCCACGTGTTCCTCGCTCGAATGGTACACCCTAGTGGTAACTTAAGCCCACTTGCTTTCACGATAATCATAATTGGAATGAAAATCTGAGCCTAACAAGTAGCGTGAAGCGAGTGTCATTAGTCTCGGTAGCACGTGGAAAACAAACATTTCGACATTTATATTTCCATTTTCCAAACTTCTTTCTCAACGACGAGGGTAAGTATCATCTAGCCAATCCGTTCAACGTTTTAAGTCCCAGAATACGACCATGGAATCCAAAAGCTAGACTCAGAATACCCGAAACGCTGTCAAACATCGAGCCAGCGGAGCACCGGAGTTTCTCTCCTCTAAAGCTACCCGGAACCTACCCCAACCGATCGAAACCGACGTTAACGATCCCGTCGGTGATTTTATTCGAACGAAAGTTATGAAAGAGAGGGGGGAAAAAAGGCAACAATTAGGTCGTGACGTCGGTTAATTGTCGGGCGAGAGTGTAGCTGGCCGCGGACCGAGCAAACTTTCGCAATTAGCAGTACCATTGGCTGCCTTGTATAATTATATTAAAACGGTACACGGTAACAATTAATTATACCGGCGGCTTTATATTAGGAATTTCCTGCACACTAACTCGAGACCGACAACGTTACCGGCTGCGTGCGTGCGCGAGACCGTCTCTATGAACCGCGCGCTCACAAAAGGCCTTCGTTGTTACTGCGCTCGCTGAAAATTTCTATTTTCCACCCCCTTCCCGCCCCGTCCAACTCCCAACCCTCCGACAAACCGGATGCATAACAATACGGCATAGTTAGCGATTCAATTTCTAACCGCAATAATGGGGAAACAAATCATTTGCGGATTAAACTTTAACAGGCTGCTAACTGGAACTTGAACGGGAATTAGGCGAAACGTGATTGAGAGCGGTCCTGGCTGCCGACAATGCGGTTGCAATCGGGAGTTTTCGAGGCAGTCGAGTTAAGAGTTTCGTCCTTTAGCCTCATCCTTTCCTCTGAGTTTCAGCCAGATACTCTGTAGGGTCGAGTTTACAGAATAAGAGCCTTTTGGTCCAAACTGCACTTCGTGTAACTAGGGACCAGGTGAAAAATGAGGCAATTCTGTATGATCAACGCGTGAGCAGGTGTTCCACAAGTATAGTTCGGATATAGCAAGATAGTAAATTAAACTCTTAAAAATAGGCACCGATTGATACTGTGGCACACAGGGTCGTAGATGACGACCTGCTGGAAGGTGTCAACTATAAATTAACCATTTCCACTCGTATATCATCGCACAGGCAACATTAGACATTTTACCATTGCACTCTTATCGCCATATGGTTGCCATATTGACTCTGTTGACATTGCCTTTTAACACAGGCAGTGACCGCTATTGGCTGAAAACGGTGACGGTCATCTGTCACTGTCTTTAGCCAATAGATGTCACTACCTGAGATCACAGTAGTGTCAGCGAAGTCAGTCAGCCGTGAGGATGTAAACACGCTGTGCCTTCTTTCCTCGAACACACAGTAGACACTTCAGAAGGCAGTCTAGATGTCAAACAGAATCGACCAGTTTATGATCGATTCCCACCCTTTCCTGTACACTGGATCCTCACAATTTCACGATTTACGACGTGAAAGCGACTGTTCGCTATTTTTCAGTCTTCGGTTATTTTGAACCAGTTTCTAGATAATTTACGAGCAGGAGAAGTTTCCAAATTTAACGAACGATCAAGGACCTGACCTCGCCTGCTCGCTGACGATAGACGCGAATTAATGCTCCTCGCAGATTAAGGGTCCTGACGTTACATACGACTTCTGACTCTCGGAACAACGAATCTAATTACAGAAAACTAAAACTGAAATGTATGGTCCGCGGACGAACTAGTGACAGGGCACAGACTAACGGTAGCCAAATGATTCTTCTATTACTAAATCTGGCTCTCATGGAAGATACTCTTGCGGACCTAGTGCTAATCCTGTCAAAACATTGCGTACCGCATAGAAATCTCTATGACATATACTAGGAACCACACGTTTCGACAAGACAGTAGGTTGACATCTAAGGTCCATGACAGCAATGTGTCAACAATCAATACTACAGGAATCTATGACTTTCGAATATCGCTGGCAGGTGAAACGAGGCTTCCGTTGTGACGAGGTTTGACCGTGATTGGCGTAAACGAAGGACAAAGACTGCGTGTCTACAATTGGATTGGAACCTGGTTACTTCTGGCTGAGGCAATCTGATAGGATATTCCATCGTTCCGCGTTTCTGCAGAGATGGACTAGACTTTGAACAGACCTACGTAATTCTTTTTCGACATTCGTTACTCGTAATTCCTTTTGGCTTGTTCACTCATTACCTTTCATCCCTTTTGATCGTTCGTTACTGATATTCCTTCGATATACCTCTTCCAAATTTACTATTCGTCTTCGAACACAAGAATTCGAGTATACATCCCCCTATTGCCGAATAAAGTTCGTTGAAATTAACAAACAGAACGCTACTTCGTTGCCTGAATAATTCACTGGAAGAACACAGTATCTTAGAAGCTTCAACACCCTGGGATCCTGTTTTCAGTTATTCCTCGCTATTTTTGTCAAGAGGAAAGAAGAGCAGGGATGCAGGGTACTAGGAACTATAGAAAATTACTTTCGCCGACGGTTTCTTTGCCTTGCAAAGCGTTGGACGCGTTCCAGACGTAGAGAAATTCCTGGCACGATAAAAACATGGGTAGAATGACAATGGTGTTTGCAGGCAGAAACCAGAGTTCGCGGTGATTAGCGGAGAAGTCGGTATTTAAAAAGCAGGAACCCCCGGGTTCTTCTGTCATCACGTCGTTACGTTGTTACGTTGCCAAATATTTGTCTCCCTGTACGTGTTTGCACTTTCGCGAATGAACGGGAGGAAAGTATCTTGGGAATGACAGGCAAGAGTCGTTCGTAACGGTTGCTCGTAAACAGGAGATATTAATTACGCGAGAATAGCAAAACTCGTCCCAATAGACGCGAGAACGACGAATACTTGGGTTCGTGCAAGTACAGTGTTTGGACTAATGTTACCCGACGGACGAAGAGTATACACGAGCCCTCAGAAGTCACTCTAGGTAATTTTTAGGGCAAGAAGAAAGGATGTATCGAATGAAGAGAGAGAAAATGTATATGTTTACACTTTCGCGAAGAAATGGGATGAAAGTGTCTTGGAAGCACTAACGATACTTATCAGCAAGTGCCAAGTACCTGGAGAAGCCTCTGCGAGAATGTGAGAATGAAACATGTTTGGTGCTAAAGAAGAGTACTTGGACTAATGCTACCTAGGAAACAAAGGCTGCAAAACTCCCAAAAAAGGTTGCCCTTGTTTATAAATACAGGAAGAGAGTATATGTACTTATACGAGCATAAGTGGATGCGAAGGATGTGGTTTGACAGAGTTTGACAGAGTTTAGAGTCGGCTGAGAGTTGGAATCAAAGTTCAGAGTCCAATGTAAATGATCGAAATGGATTTTCGAGAGAGAAAAAGGATTTGTCAGAGTATGTAATATTTAAATTAACCATATTATAGTATCATTTCATAAAACATTCGCTTCGTTCTAGAATTCTGTACTCCTGCAATTAGTCTTTCCAGTCCATATATCTCTACTTTAATATATTCAAATACAACAAGGGTTTTACCAGAAATCCTCAAAGATTTATCATGGCACAAAGAGGTATATGAGAGCGAAAAATCTTGGGAAAAGAAAAGATTCGAGAAGCTGCAAGCTTCGGGATCATAAGCCGCTTAAACCACCGCAGCTAATGGCGACTTCGATTCCTCCTACTTCGAAATAGATATTCTTCCAGCTGTATCTCCACGTGCAATTAGTTACTCCGAAACCTTTCTCCCATCTTCGAACAAAGTGAAGAAACAAATTGGGGAGCACTATACCGACTAAAATAAACATACTCGTGCTCATAAAATTGCATAATTGCATTATTTGTCTAAATATTTCGACTCTTTGAGCTACTTAACACGTTGACAACTGGGTATTTGATTTGCATCCTTTCACGCAGAAAATATAATTTTCATATAATAAACATTTAACTCAAATGACATTACTGCGCTAAAACTGGTTTATCATAGTTATCGTAGTTACATTTTAACAATTTTTAATAAAATAAAAAATGTTGCCCCCTGCCAATGTATCTAATAAAAAACTGAATAATTATTAAAATTAATATTAATATAATTAATAAAATAAAACGCAGATAACGATTTAACAATCCCATATACTAGAAAAACATTTTCCAACACATATAAACAAATAGGATCATACAACAATAATTTAAAATAAAGAAAAACGGGATAAAGCACATAGGCGTAGAAAACTGGAAATCTCCATAACCGGTCGTCAATGTGTCAAAAATTTCGTCATAAAATATACGTTTACTATAATTTTATTGACGAATGTTCCGCATATTTAGTCTCCCTTCACCTTTACCGGGGAAAAGAAACGAGTTAAAACGTTTGTTTTCCGTTTAAAAACGAAATTCGAAATTTCCTTAAAAATAAATAAACAAATAAAAGGAGCAATTTGAAAATCGACCTATTTTCATGCCCGGTTCCAGCGCGTTGAGTGACAAAGAAACTAGCTTGCACCTTACTCCGATTTCGAGTGTCAAAATTGCATAGAGAGATCCAAAGGAGGAAAGCAATTTCCGAAACAGCCTCCACCCCCGATTCCAATCATCACCGCGCTGCAACCCTTTCGAAATTTACAACATCGGCGGCGTGGTATTCCCGCGACAGCCTTTCAAGAGAGAATTCCGCGCGTAACTAGCGCACTCGTTTTCCTTCCTGCGCGAAATTCCGACAGGCGGCAAATAGAGCTGAAAAGAAAGATCCGAGAGATCATTGGCGCGCGCGTTCGGATCAAAGGCGGGGGACAGAGGGTTGCGCAACGAGCGGCATGGAAATTAGCGAAACTTCAGCGACCCTGGCGCGCCCCTTATAAACGAGCGGAAATGTATTTCAGCCTGGAGTGCAAGTGTTCGCGCGACAAATAGACAGATATGAAAGGAGAGGCGAGGACGAGGAAAAAAGGAACGGGTCGACGGGGGTGGAGAAGACGGAGACAGAGGGTGGAAGAAAATGGTGGACGGAGAGACAGGAGAGAAAGGACGGTACCGAGAGTCACAGATGAGACGATGCGAATAATTGAAATTTTCCAGAACGAGAACTTAACTTCCCCCGTTGTAGGGGTGGCGTGCTGCGAGGCTGCAGGAATGTGTACGTATCTCCATCGATCTTTGCACGGACTGGGGCCCATGCGAGCATCCGTGTCGCGTTTAGTCGCTGTCGACAGGCTTCTCGATGAGAACGGGGTGCAACATGCTTTGCGAAAATACCGAACCACGGTTAAGAGGAAAA
Organism: Eufriesea mexicana; assembly: GCF_001483705.2. NCBI lineage: Eukaryota > Metazoa > Arthropoda > Insecta > Hymenoptera > Apidae > Eufriesea > Eufriesea mexicana. The sequence goes on along the minus strand of NW_016909275.1, from coordinate 415,831 downwards.
GCTGTTTACAATGGCGGAGAACCGTGGAAAATTCGCGGTTCGGAATGGACCTAGAGATCCAAGGACGAGGCTTCTAATTCTTGGAGACTGGGAGATAGATGTCAGCAGAGGAATAAAAGAAATAGAATTATTAACCCTGTCATTTCTGCAGACGTTGTATGACGTCACGCTGTAATATGACCGTCGGACTACAAACGTGATTAAATGTACATAGATTTCAAAGCTGTTAGAGGTTAAACCATTTTTTCTGAGTACAATCCAACTGTTCTAACGTGTCCTGCCAACTTCTTGGATAAGGGAGAAATTTTGTTCAATTTGTTAAATTAATTCAGGACAGGGCGTTTGCTACTCTCTTCGTAACTCGGGAGTGAAAGGGTTCAAAATGGCAACTGTTCGATATTTCAGGGTTGTTTTGAAGTTCTGAGATTTGAGATTCGAGACGAATTCGTGAAAGGATTATCCAAATATGGTTTATGTCAAGGGCCCAATGTATCGTCTAATGTATCGTCTTCTTCCCAATTCACCCTAGCTTTGCTGCTTCGTAAAACTACGTGTACGTGATGGAAAATTCGCTCTCTCAGGAGGCCACGATAAAATTTCCATTAATCTTGGGATATAATAATGACTTATCAAACAATATGACAAAGAAAAAGAAAATGGTGAAAATTATTAATATTTTCTATTCAAAGTTCTCTATTTATTTACGTTGTTCGAATACTCAAAAATTGGTCAGAATAAACAAATATATGTTTTAAAAATTAGTATCACCATGGCTTGACCACTATGGCTCCATTAAAGTGACACGCGTCGGTCACTGATGACCACCATAGCAGTCAACGTGTTAAAGATTAAACATATATTCAGAAGACATACATACACAGATACAACTCGATTATCAATTTCCATAAAATTATAGCAAAGAATCCAAGTGAGAAGATCACGTGACAACTTAACAGAAGACGTGGTACAGGGAGAAAATGGAGGCTGCAATCTGCGAGTACATAATTTCCCACGTCGCAATGACACCCAATAACGAATCTCTGCTCGAAGTTTAAACAGATTCTATTGGATTTCCATTAGCTTCACGCCTCGTCATAATGAACCCGTCGCTGTCCCTCGCTCCGTCCGAGAAGATAAATCTTGCACTCGCGAGCCAGCCCCGTCGAGCGATAATTACGTCCGTTCATGTCGATCGTTTGTTAGCTGTCCCATCTCGCCACTTCTTCTGGCGCAACATAAAAATACGTATCGGCCTGCGCCGGAGCTGTCCGAGTCGGAGAGAGGAGGCTGTCCGACTGGGCCATCTGCCGAGTAACGCAATTACGCGGAGCGAGTCATCGGAATGGAAATGTTCCGCGACGAATTGCCAGGACGCTGGACCAGAGACTCGCAGCGACGACAAAGAGTCTAGATTCCTGGTCTCCGCGAGGCGTGGCGAAAATAATAACGATACCGTTTCCAGGGACGGAACAATGGCAGCGAGAGGCGGGTAGACAGAGCCGGGACGGGGCAGGGACAAAGACAGAAGTTGACAGAGGGTGGGTGGCAGGAAGGAAAGATTTAGTGGAAGGCGTTAATTAGCGACTTCTCGCAGGAATGTGGATGCCATTAATTGGCAAGCCGAACGAAGTTGGGCATTTAGAAACCACGGTCGGCTAGTGCTCGTAACGCTCGATGGGAAACGCGATCACGACGCCTCGAGAATTCCCCATTCACCCTGTCAACGTGTTTGCATAATGCGACCCACTCGTACACGCCTGCACACACAGACCGCGCATAAAGACACCCGTTAGCCCAAAACTCGCCAAGTCCAACGGCTACAGGCCGCACTTTCACCCCTGTCGCTTTTGTCCATCCGTGTTCATCGCCCTGTCTCCCTTCCCACCCTGTCGCCACCCCAGGGCTCGACGCCCGTGCGATTTCCAGCCCGTGTCTACGTTCACCTCGAGCACCGAGTTTCCAGAGGTGCGACGAGCACCTGTTCCTCCGACACTCGCCGCGACGCCAACGATATTATGTTCGTGCCCGGTCTACCTCGTTCACGATCCGAGGAATCCGTTACACGATCGCGTCGCGTGTCTTTCCAATTTTCCCCATCACGGAAGACGTTTCGCGGAATCCGACAGGGGAGAGAACGTGTACTGGTCTGGTGGATTATGGGTTTACGGCTGTACTCGTGGCAACGTGGAATTTTTAATGGACCTCGGGGCTGGTCTCCAAGCACCGTTTTTACGACAACTTTGTCGGTTTATGGACGACACGAGTGGTGTATAATCCAAGGTATCGGAAGTATCGGCTATGATTTTGCGTTGCATTCCGTGGATTTTTTTTGTTTGGTTAGGTTAGGTTAGGTTATGTTCGCATCGACAAAGAAGGAAGATATTTGTCCATTCGTGCCCAAGATGTATCGTACCAGGGTCCCGAGTCAATGAGGGCCTATCTTTACAATTATCCCCCATAACTCGCGAACGCGAGGACCAAGACGCATGGGCCAGGCAGTTCTGGATAAAGTGCAGTCACGTTGATGACGAGAGTGTGATTTAGACCTTTTTCCCAAGAGCGATACGATTTCCTCGGCACAGACCCCCCGCGTGCACAATAAACTCTGACAAAATCCGACACAGTGCTTCCTACACGATATCCCTTTGGAGAGTAATGAGGTTAATTTGAGGAATTAATTGGTTGAGAACAAAATCGGTGTGCTCTTTGCACTGGAAGATTCTTTATTCTTTAGAGAAAAGGAATTTGGAAACTTTTCTAGTGCAATTCTAGGGGATTATTTAGATTTAAATACCACCAAAGTGAGGATCAATCCATTTTCCTTTTATAAATGTTATAAATATATTATATTTTATAAAAGATGATATAGTTACAAGACTATATTTAGAAAAATATTCTGTTCACGTGTCTAGCTCGTGATGTTCATGTTTGGACCGTCTTTCTGTTCACGAGTGTGGCTCGTGATATTCAAGTTTGGCCCAAAATCTTGATCACGAGTCAGGCTCGTCAAAATACGAGAAGGGATTGATGATAACATTATTTCGACTCGAAGATGATACTCGCTCGCTCAATTTCAATTATTCCCGATACTCAGAAGAGTTCGATATTTCGATTGGATACTTCAGAAATTGCTCTCTCAGAATTTTCTTTATACAATTATCTTTCTTAGGAAACTACTCAAGTCTCTCCATGAAAATTACTGTCTCTCACGCATTTCTCTCTCACCCTATATACCTTTACGTACTCGTTCTTTTTCTTTCCGATTTCCTACCTCTCTCGCTCGATTCATTTTGTCACGTTCAACCAAAATTCCTCGGTCACAAATAGACCATCCATTCGATCCTTTTGCTCACGATCACCTTCTGCACGTACTCACAGGTATTAGCATGCATACACAGGTATGCATACGTTCATTCTTTTACAACTATGCTCCAAACACTCTTCGCATTCTCTCAGGGCTGTACCTATTATAATTTCACGTAATATCGACGATATTTTCTAAATATCTTTTCAATAAAAAGAAATTGCGTATAAATTGACATATAGAAAATTTATATTAACGTATAAAAATTTTCCTAAATGAGCAAGAGACCCTCCCTAAATTTTTATTAAAATTATTATCGTTATTATTATCGTTATTATTAAATTATTATTTATTTCGATATTAACCTTTTGTATTGTGAAAAATTTTCGATTTCGAGGATCGTTTATAAAATGTAAACAGTCGTAACTATTCCAAGTATTCTTATTGCACGCCACTTTCGATTACTTCCGATTTTCGATTTGTCTTTCACATTTCTAGATAATTAACCGCAACGACGCGTTACCTAAGCATTTCAAACATTCTCATTGCCAATTGCGAATCGAGCAGCAGTGTCTCGAATAAATACAAAGTTAAAAGAGTCGGCAAGAATTATTCGTGGAAAGTTAACTCTCCATCGTTCTTTAGATTTCTTCGACCGTTTAACGTTACATAATTGGTCTCCCATTTTTCACCATACTCCGTTTTTCTACTTCACCGCACGTTCTGCGTAACGATACCTCGGGTTTCTGCAATAAAACAAGCTTCCTTAAACTATTTCACGTAATAACAAACATTGCGCGTTTCTAGACACTTAGCGTTCGAATAGAAATATCCGATTCTAAAAAATCCAAGAAAATTCAAGACATTCACGTGTCACACTTTTTCAAACAGTATCGCGATCATTTTTACGTCTAATATGAGAATCTTTTAACCCTTTGCACTCGACGATCTTTTGGCTAAAGATGAGTAGTAGTTCAAAGATTTTCTGCTATAAAGCTGGCGATATTTCTTTCAGTAATAAATAAGAAATCGTATAATAATTAACACGTAGAATTATTTGATTTCGATAGCTCGCACAACGTTACGTTATCTTAAATTTCACAAATTAATTAATATCGATCTTCGAAATTTTATCTAATGGTGACTAACTCGTCACCTGTTTCGTTACATTGCGATGCAAAGCAATCACATTCGATGTAACTCAAAATTACAGTAAAATCTCGATTATTAAAATTAATAGAAAAACATAGGTATTCGAATGATACTGCAAATTTGTCGATAATAAAATACATAATTCTCTGATTTAAACTCTTAACACTCCCTAGCCGCCATTACGAAAACATTGGGAATTCGTAATTAATTATGTCCTCTCGTATTCACAGACAAAGTTGAAAATAAAAATAAAAGATTGCTATTTAAAATAAAACTTTTAACATGGTGGATCACACTCAATTCGGATAATACAAAATTTAACATTTTAGAATTTTAGAAATTACTATTTGAGATGAGAAAGCTCAAGGGACACTACTCATCGCGGACAGAAAAATCATCTACTCCGAATCTGGTATCCAGATATGATCGAGCATGATGACTCGAGTAAGGTTAAAAGCACGGAGGGGAAACGTGCGATAAATTTGGTAACGGAGGAAAGCTAGCGTTAGTATTCCGGTAGATGAACGTGGATGAAATCGATAATAGCGATAGCGATTTCAAGGTAATGAGGAGGAGGTAGGTTTTAAGCAAGCAGACCATAGATACGTATCGCCACGCTTGCCGAGTTAGCCGGTAAAACGATGGAATCGGATATACGGGGAAAAGGAAAACGCGCGGAAATTACATAACGCGGCATTCTCGACACGTTTGGCGCGTAAAGTATCGATTCTCGCGACGGCACGAAAAATCCAGCACTGGTCGGAAGTACGTATCGTGGACACCGTAAAATCAGCGGACCAAGACCGACCCGACTGGCCCCGTTCGTCCGCTTTCTCTCGCGGTGGGTACACTGTTACGTGTATAAATAATAAAGCACGGCCATTTCGACTTTCTCGATCCGCGAAAAAGTCCGGCTCTGAATAACAGCGAGCCGGGGAAACGCTTTGTCTCTGTCCCTTCGATCGAGATCCAGCTAGTTCCTCGGGACGCCGCTAGTGGCGCTCCAGAGTTATGACACGGAGCGCGGAGATAGTACGCGATTTTCTGCCTTTTTCGAGGCATTGTGCAAGAAAATAAGATCATAAGAGGGTAAGGTTAGTATTGTATTATTTCCAATTTCCTAATACACCCTTACATGCCAGAAAATATTCAAAAATATGATTAAATGCAATTAAACCATCTACAATTTAACCATGAATTAAGCTACACAGAAAGAGAATTCAAGAAAATTTGTTAACTTAATCCAAAATTATTTAAATGTCAAATCTCTGCATTTCGTAGACCTTAAGCCTCTACAGTTTATGCAGAATCCATCAATTTCCTAATCCACCCTAAAACCCTAAAATATTCAAAAATATTGTAATACACAGATACATTTATCTTTTGCAATTGAACTATCTATAATTTAATTACGAATTAATCTATCTTTAAGCTTTCAGACCCCTTTCATCCCTCTTATCACCCTTAAATCTCTGAAAATAAATTAAAATGTAATAAACAGACACGGTTGATCTCCCTGATCGAATCATCGATCAACCTACCACGGAAAATAATTTAGAGACTCCACCACCGTGCTAATTCGACCTAAGATTATTCAAAGGGTGCCATTCGTCGAAACGGTACCATTCCGACCACCCCCAAAGAGGCACCGTCGACGTCGCCAAGGGACAGAAAATTTATCCAGCACTTAGCCATAAAATTCGTAGCTCGTCACGCGGTGTGTTGATAGAACGCTGATGAAACGGCATAAATACTCGAGGACCCTTTTACCGTCGGCGTGTCGTTTTATTCGGCGCATCGAGTCAACATCCACTTTGTTCCCGTCGTTTAAATTCTATTTGAGTTGTCGCCTTATTATCGCTAAGACTCGCAGCGGCGTGCACGGAGCGAGTCTGCGCGAATCACGTTCGCGTCATTGTCCCAGCCAACCGGGACAATTATGCATTACGACTGCGCGCTAATAAGTCCCCGTGATCGCGTACCAATCTTCCACGCTTCGAATCCGCCCCGAATTTTCGTCGAGACTATGTCGAGCGATAACAAAGCGTCGTCAACGGAATGCGTCGTGACAGGTAAAAGCGTCGCAATCGGTGTAATCGAATTAACCCGCGATTCTCTACACGGATCGCCTCCATCTAAATTTATTCCTTCCTATTTTTTAATAACTTACGAGTGAGTAATTCTAGGTTAGATTCAATTTTAAATGGCAGTACACATAGGCGCAGGGAGATTTAAACCTTCCAAGTGAATAATATTATGGTAATGACGATGATAATAATAGTAATCGTTTCTATTTTTTAACATGAATGGGTAATTCTAGGTTAGGTTCACTTTGACGGTACACATAGGCGTAGGAAGATTTAAACCTTCCGAGTCAATAATATTATAGCAGTGATGATAACACTATATTATCATATTATAGTAGAATAATATTATAGTAGTCGGGCAATAGCAAAGCGCTGTCAAGGAATGCGCCGTGACAGGTAAAAGCTTTGCAATCGGTGTAATCGAATTAACCCGTGATTCTACGTAGAGATTGCTTCGATCCTAGTTTATTCCTTTCAATTTTTTAATAATTTACGAGTGAGTAATTTTAGGTTAGGTGCACTTTTAAGTGACGGTGAACCTAGGCGTAGGAAGATTTAAGCCTTCCAAGTCAATAATATTGTGGTAGTGGTGATGATATTATATTATCATATTATAGTAGTCGATATATATCATCATATTATAGTAAAATAATATTATAGTAGTCGAGCCATACCAAAGCACTATCAAGGAATGCATCGTGGCAGGTAAAATCTTTGCAATCGGTGTAATCGAATTAACCCGCGATTCTCCACACAGATCGCCCCCATCTAAATTTATTCCTTTCTATTTTTTAACACGAGTGAGTAATTCTAGGTTAGGTTCACTTTGTCGGTACACATGGGCGTAGGAAGATTTAAACCTTCCAAGTCAATAATATCATAGTAATTACGATAATAATAATAGTAATCGTTTCCTAAACTTCCCTTTGAAAATTCGAAACTCTGAAATATCGCCATTTTTCAATTTCACCTCTCATTCAGTTTCTTTCAAAAATTTTCTTCGTTCCTCGATCATTTGAACTATTATATTAAATTTAGCACGAAGTAAAAAATTATCAATGCCACCAGAAGTCAATTAACAAATATCGTAAATAATTCAGTAAAGAATAATTCCTAATAAAGAAATAGGAAAATTAAATAGACAAACAAAATTGCAATAAATTTGAAAAATGAAACAAAGTCTACGATTGTTAAATAATTTTGGAACTAAATTCCATTCTAACGCAATTCCGTTTCAAATCGCGAACCGTGGACTGTAATATCGGATAAGCAATATGTAAACAGAGGAAAATAATACATTAATATTGCAGAAGGTGCATGAAATTGAGAACGCGTTTGCGCGTGTACTTAAACTTTCGATGCACCGATACCGTGTGCTCCTGTTGCGAAACGGAATAATAATTCAGGTGGCTCGGACGGTAGAAAGTGGTATAATTAATGCGAACATCTCGTATGAAAATGCCCTTAAGAAGTAGCATGTACGGCGTGGTTAATGCTGGCCCGGTGTTAAATGTACTGACTGCGCGGTAGAATAAAAAATAGTGCAATTAGCGCGGACTTTCGAAATGAAAACGCGCCCAGGTGATTTAGCCGTGTTATAGAGCGATAAATGGCGGCGTGGGTCGATAACTTTAATTACACAGGTTGTTAATATTAAATGAGTATTACGTGGTGAACTAAAAATACCGATCGCTCGGTAACCGCGAAAAATAGACCAATTATTATCTGTTCGTGCAAAAATGGAAACTCTCGAGGTAATCCCGTTCTCCGTCCACTGTAATACCGTTTCCAAACGCTTATCATAGCTATTGTATATAGCTTCTATCATAGCTATTGGAAAAATATAATTCGAGAAATGTTAATTTAATAAGTTACGAAAATGCAAGCGAAAAATTAAAAACAAACAAATTATAGAAACTAAATGATATATTAAATTAAACAACAAAGAATGAAGGTTAATAATCGAAGTGGGGTACGTCGACAAACCATGGGCGTGACACGTGGTGTTTACATTTGTCCCGGTCGACGTACCACGAACTAGGCCCGTGATAGTCAGTTATGGCCCGACATATGTACCACGGGCCAGGCTCGTGATAATCAATTTTGACTCCAAACCCTGACCACGAGTCTCACACGTGGTTGTAGGCCAAAGGACTAAAGACAATTTACCAAAAGAGGATTCATAAATTAAAACGATCTATTCTCAATTAAAATAATTATTTTCTATCATTCTTAAGTTCTGCTAGCTAAGAATCGTTCATTTTTTAGGAAAATTCCTGGTAGATGGTTATGAAATGGCTTCGAATGATCTTTGTATGATCCGGAACGAATGTGTCATGACCTTGGAATAACCTTGACTAACCTTTAACGGATCTTAGTACAAACGATCTTGAAATTCGTGGAAATTATCTCAAGATAGCATCGCCTTCGATGAATCCAGTAAATGACCTTGGAATTATGATCCTCCAAATAATTTCCGCGTAACCTCAAATGACCTAATTTTGTTTCACACAAAATGTCGAGAAATTGGAATAAATTGAATCAAATGATAGATCAAGATATAATTTATTTCAGTCTCTTGATCTTTTTTTTCAAAAATAAAGCCATCGGACAAAGACAAAACCATCCTTGGGACAATACCTTCAGTTCACGGATTCGGCCTTTATACATATAGGACAAAAACCTTTTGTGTTACATCGGGAAAGGTGCATCGAATATAATGGTACTTATTTTCTAGAAAGGGAAGAAAAAAATAACGAATTTCAAAGGAATTTGGATTTTTAGAGCGAACGGTTGAATAATCGCGGAAATATCCACGATAACCCAATGATACTGCGTTCACAAAGAGCTAGCATAAGTACGCGAAACAAAACATAAGCGATATCTTAACGTGAAAACATTTTGCCAGTTGGCTACACCCTCAAAACTCGACGTAACACCCTCAATAGGATTGTCCTCGACAATGTTTTTACCCACGTTTTCCACCACAGGCTGCTCTCATCGCGTTTAATCTCCTATATCCACAACAGACGCTCACCTACGAATTTTTTCCAATTTTTTCGCCGCACCAAATCCCCAGATTCCAGTCTTACCTTCGTTCGTACAGCATTATTCTGCAGCGAACTTTCAGCCAATTTTTATATTTCATTCGTCAACGTTAAATCTGAGAAATTAAGGTTAAATCGTAGGATTTTAAACCGAGTTCTAATTTGACACTAGAACAACTAGAGGGGTTGAAATAGTTTAGACTTCTTATTTTTATTTTTGACAATATACAGTTCCCTTGGTAAAATCAATCTATAGAGAAACAAATTTTTCGAATCTAGGAACGAATAATTATTTTTCATTTTTGTAACAAAAATTATGTACGTATGTGTATGTGACCCTCGTATGTTGACAGTAACTATTCCTAAAAGTATTTTATACCTAAGAATATCTATTAACACGTTGACTGCCAGGGTAACCAGTGTCCGGTGGTATAATATTAATTTTTTAAATTTATATTTGTTTTATTCTAACCAATTTTTGAAAATTTCAACAACGTAAATAAATAGAGAACTTTAAACAGAAGACATTAATAATTTGCAACATCCTTCTTTTTGTAATAATTAATTACATTAATAATAATTTATCATTATATCCTAAGAATAATTTTAATAATTTTGTAATGGCTACCTGAGTGTACCATATAAAAAGTGCGTGGCAGTCAAAGCGTTAACAATTGTGTGCACGATATCGTTCGAAATCGTGCATGCACTCAAGAAAAACAGATGGTATTTATTTTCGTTATACCATTTTAATTATTATGACCTATATATTGTACATATATTATACTTTGACAGTTAATAGAGATCGGGAATTCTGGTATAAAAATCCACTTATTTATTTTCGTTATTATTTAAAATGAACAAAACCGTATACCTGTTCTCCATTTAGGAACGTACAATTAACCCTATATTATGGACAGATTTTTTCTGCTTCTTTAGTTTTAAAATGAACGAAACCACATTTTTCTTATCTATATTTATCTATTACCATTTCGATTATTATTACCAATATTACAGTTGTACTGTTAAAATGAGTCGTACAATTGGGGTCAGATCCAGTGTGGATAATCCAAGATTCCGTGATTCGCAACCCTTGAACCCCTTCCAAGCCCCGAAACCCAATTTCCACTTTTCATCCGGGCCAGTTTACACGACCACCGTTTCACTTTACACGCGCATTTAGGAATTAAAATGGAACGGTTGTATGCAAGAATGATCGGCGATGCCGCTTGTAATTTAGCAGATGCATCGGCAGCGTTGACAATAAAATCGGTCGCGGAAGGGCAACGCAAATCGTTCCCGGGCGATCTTTAATTAACGACCGAGGCGTTCCGTTTTGCTCGACTGGCTGGCTGCCCGCTGTTCTATCTCCGTCTATTAGGCATTTCCCTCTTTTCCATTTCCCTGATCTACCCTGCCGCTCGCTGCTACCCTTTAGCGCGAGTCAATTCACCGGCGCGGAAACAAGCGACACAAATATAAGAGAGAGCGACGGTTTTCGATTTCTAAGAGTGCACGCGGCCGATGCGATCATTAGCACAAAGCGCGAGCCAACAGCCATGCAAATTGCACGGGAACCGGAAGCCAATTATGATGGCCGAGGCCTTTGACAGTTTATAATGCAATTAGAAAACGCTTGCCCCACCCCCATGGCCACGGTGCCCTGTCCGGAGTCGGCTACTCGTTCGCGACAATGTCTTCGTTGCCTTTTCTTCCTATTCCTCGTGGCCGTTTCATCGTGAAAAACAAATGTTCGTTTCCGCGATCCATCCACCGGGAACCGTTTCCCCGGCAAGAGGCTGCCAAAGAACCTCAAGCTCCATTCTCAAGGAGCGGCCATTGTGCGCGTTACTCCGCGCCATTCTTCCGAATAAGTAATACTCTATTTTCTTCCCTTCTTTCTGCTGCCTTTTAATTCTTTACGTAAACGCGGACAACGATGACGTTCCAAAAGGGAAACGTTCAGAGACGTGGCCTCAGCTCCGGGTCAGCACGGCGGAGTAGTTTGAACAGGTGGTATAACCTGGAAATAGGCGAGTCTTCGTGGATGATCGACTAGCTTCTAGACATTCCTGTGTTCTAACGCAAATGAACATCCATCAACGAGTGAAGATTGCAACTGAGCAATAGGTTTCGAATGGCCAGAATGGAGTAGAGATCATGGTCTGATAATGACAGAGTGCTGGGAGACACGTGCTGACGCTCTGATACCAAGAACAACCCAAGATCTACAGGTAGAAGACAGCGTGAGCATAGGGTGCATTGTTTGAAAGACAGGTCTGAGTGCGAATAATGGTCTAAGGATCTTCGTCTAGAGGTGCGACAGAAGACACGCGTGAGCAAACAGCGAATGGTCATTCGAGGTTTCTGATGCATCGTGTGAATAAGATGGAATACACGTAAGACAGGTTAAGCTAAGCAATTAAAAGTTCAGCTGAAGGTAACTGGACTTTGGGGATTCTAGGGTGAGAAGAAAAGAGCTATTAGCTGTCATGCTATTTTAACGTCAAATTCGAAGATTATTGCTTTGTTTGAGGCTTTGTTTTATCAACAGCTATCTGTTACTAAACTCTGAAAAATATTGCAGTAATTTTAGGGACTGCTGGGTGACAGTTATTTAGGCAAACTTGTGATAAAACTTCAACGAATGGAGTATCGGGAACATTAAACCTTCTGCTTTAACAGGCTGACCGCAATGTCAGCCATAGCTCGCTGACGCGTGAAAGTTTCCATCGGGACCCTGTCGTCCATTTATACGCGTCGGTTTTACTTGTTCAATTAGGAAAGAGTTAACTATTCATAACATACAACGTTACATTCACTTTTCACGAGTCATTGATTCACGTGGCTGCCAGCGTATTAAAGAAGATATCTGGTTAGGTTGGCGCAACGCGACAGGGAGCTTGTATCCCAAAAATTCAAACAATTTTCGCGTGTCCATTTAATCGATTCCGCTAACAGAGTTGTTTAAATATTCCTCGTAGGTGAAATTAACTCAGTTCGTTGATAATTACAGCAGTGTTCGTTTTAGATTAGACTCCTGAAGATTTAACCGATGAGAAGAAAAGGAACGAGTGTGACAGAGACTTGGCGCTGACGAATTAACATCAGAGACACTCCGTGAACTCAATTACAAGAATCCATAGTGATACCAATACGCGTTAAACTGAAGAGGAACTTAGACACCCGCGCACTCTCCTCAGAAAGTGTCTAAAACGACCTACACCAAATCTCAAGAATCACCAATTAAATACTTCAATTTAGGACTATACTAATGAACAGTGGACCAGCAAAGAAATTTGCTTAACTGTCTCAACGATGTTTCCCGTGTAAGAAAATAATCGAGGAACGTATCCTGCCGACCGTTGTCAGAAGGACCTCAGTGATCACAGTCCAACGGACCTCGTCAACCACTAACAAACGGATCGAGGTAACTTAATACTCTCGTAAACTATCGTAAACGTGAAAAGCATCAGAAGAGCGAAGTCTCCATGCGTGAGGATTCATCAATTCAATTCTTCAGAGACCACAGCGTGAAATAAACCTTGTAAGATATAGGCATCTCGTTGGGATATAAGATACTGATCCAAGATAGTTCGTTTCCAAAGCTGAGGCTTTGTACAATTGTTCTCCTAGCGAAGTTTCCTTGCGGAGCACTTGGTCTGGACCGATTATATTCGGAGTAGACTAGATTTGGGCCCGGGAAGTGCCTCGAGGTGCCAATAAGGCACTCTGATTGGTTAATGGCTTCGTTTGCTCATTAACCAATCCGAGATTTTCCTAGTGACTTCTCGGCCCTCTATTTTTGAGCGTTCTCTTGACACGCTTTTGAAAGTGGAAACACTGGTTATGGGGATCCCCCTACAGGGGTTGTTTTTCTAGTCTCGTGGTTCCTACGGTGCAGCCAGTTGATATCCTCATAGCCGTCTTACTATGACAGCTAACAGGTAAAAGGACACGAGTAAGGGATGCATCTCATCCTGGGCCTGCTAGTGACCTCGTCAGTAAGGCTTCCTACCAGACCCTGCCTCAGACAGGGAACACTTAGATAGCCTGGTAACTTGTATTTATGTAAGTCGAGGATTCACCGTACCTCCGTTTTCCATCAAACAGTGACAGTATGAACATTACTAGCTACAACCTCTTTCGAGACACGTCACTCCTGAGTATTCAACCCTTATCTCTTATCTCTATCACCCCTTATCTCTACCACACCCTCTTCATCCCTCAAAAAAAGATTCAAGATTCACTTAACGAACTTGTCCTCCAAATGTAGTCGACTCGTAACTAAGTACCAGCCACTGGTGAAACCTCGCTCATCCTCCACCCTACTCTCTCACGAAGTAGTTTAAAACAGCGGCGATTACATCTCGATCGACCAGCATCCCGGAGGACCTCCTCCAGCCAGCAAACTCTCGTCGTATCTCCTTACTTCCCCGCCAGGAACAGTCGCGGAAGGGAGCAAAGACAATTTCCATTCTCGTGGAACAGCCGGTGGAACCCGGCGAAGAACAGCTAGTTACCAATCCGCAGTTTGTTACGGGAGCGGCGCGATGTTGGCGAAACAAGGTGGCTACGAACCCCCGTGGAGCAGCAGGCTTAGCCGCAGTACGGAACAACGAAAGCACGGAGTTTCGGCCAATCGATAGGCGAGTGACCATAGGGAATCGACTAACTTAGTTCACGGGATAAGCAGCTATGCGCGCGGAATCGGCACCGGTCCTCGTCCGTTCTTCTATTAGCAACGGGAACACCGGTCCAGGTGTGTACAGCTCGGAACCTAGCATCGATTATCGCGCCCCCTCTTCGTTCGATAGATCGAGGAGTGCGATCTTGCTACTCCGCGCTCTTTCGTAGCCGATCCACACTCCGGTCCGTGTTTCTCCTTACTCCCGCGAAATCCCAGGTCGGGTATTACGCTAAGCACATTAGTCGTGGCCTCTCCGTTCTGATTATGCGAACTTCGTTCCTCCGATGCTCGTACGTACCGGTTATGGCTGACGTGCGGCGGAGATAAAGGCCGAATCGGTGCACGCGATGCTCGCGGTGAAAAGCCGAATTAGATCGAGGAGAAACGACACTGGGATTGGTGAGTTCGCGAACCAGAGGCTGGGTAATTCCGCGAAAACGTAGGGATTCTTTGACACGATGCCTCCTTGCGGATCCTACGCGCGTTGGATCGTTAACAATAGAACTACCGATCCTTAACGGGTACCTAACTATAACGTGCACAGATTATAGTCATTTCAGCGATACGATGAATAGGAATGAATATATTGATTACAGTTCTTTCTTAATACGAGTATTCACCAATCGTTAGCTGTTCTCAATTTTTGCACTCAACAACCACAGTAAAGAGAACAAGTAACCCGTAGCCAAAAATTTTCACGAGCCAAAATTCACTACCCAAAAGGACGAATCGAATCATTGTTTGTACCAAATGCATTTATATTGGTTGCCAATTTTGTATTCACCAATTATTGTCTGATCTCAATTTTACACCCAAGAACCACAGTGAAAAGAAACAAATATTCCACATCTTAAAATCTTCATGAGTTAAAATTCACTACTCAAAAGGACGAATCGAATCATCATTTACATTAAATGTGTTTATATTGGTTGTCAATTTTGTATTCACCAATTATTGACTGTTTTCAATTTTACACTCTACAATCACAGTGAAAAGAACAAGTATCCCATAACCAAAAATCTTCATGAGCTAAAATTCACTACTCAAAAGGACGAATCGAATCATCATTTACATGAAATGTTTTCATATTGGTTATCAATTTTGTATTCACCAATTATTGACTGTTTTCAATTTTACACTCAATAACCACAATGAAAAGAAACAAATATCCCACATCCTAAAAACTCCACGAGCCAAAATTCACTACCCAAAAGGACGAATCGAATCATCATTTACATAAAATGTCTTTATATTGGTTGTCAATTTTGTATTCATCAATTATTGACTGTTTTCAATTTTCCATTCAACAACCACAGTGAAAAGGACAAGTATCCCACAGCCAAAATTCACTACCCAAAAGGACGAATCGAATCATTATTTACATTAAATGTGTTTATATTGGTTGTCAATTTTGTATTCACCAATTATTGACTCTTCTCAATTTTACACTCAACAACCACAGTGAAAAGAACAAGTATCCCATAACCAAAAATCTTCATGAGCCAAAATTCACTACCCAAAAGGACGAATCAAATCCTCATTTACATAAAATGTCTTTATATTGGTTGTCAATTTTGTATTCACCAATTATTGACTGTTTTCAATTTTCCACTCAACAACCACAGTGAAAAGAACAAGTATCCCACAGCCAAAATTCACTACCCAAAAGGACGAATCGAATCATCATTTGCACCGAATATCTTTACACTGGTTACCATTATTATATATTATTCTACATCTATTATTATTCAACCATTATTATATATATATATTCACCAAATAATTGGCAACCAATATAAAGAAACAATTATCTCGCGTCCTAAAACTTCCACGATCCAAAATTCACTACCCAAAAGGACGAATCGAGTGATCGGTATAACGAACATCCCAGAACCACCCTAAACCCACCCTAAACCCCCAAAATCCCGGAAGATGCAACATCGAACCGAACAAAACTCGCGACCCGATAACTCTGTCTGATCCTCGGTCTGGAGCTCTGCTACTCGCGGAACCAATCAACGTTTCCCTTCGCGTCCCTTGACGAACGCATTCCTGGAAACAAAAGGGTGGTAGCGTGTTGTTTCGCACGGTGGTTGGTCCTTCGTGCCGGCGCACGAAGTTACCATGTAAAACTTGGAGCGAGCGTGGGGTGAAACGGGTGACAGAGAAGTCTAACAGGGGTGAGAGAATACTTTCGTTATTTGTAACTCGAGAACCGGTGCGTCTCGCGGATGTTCGCGTCGCGAAGTTCAACTTCCGACGTGTCTAGGTGGCACGAACTGGTCGCGAAGATCGTAACGAGAGAGGACAGGCCGTCGTCGCGTTTGTAATTTCAACGCCCGAAGACAGTATTCGCCGTCCTCTCGGTGTCGGGTGGGAAACTGTTCGTTCGAGTGCAAGAAGTTTCCCATGAAATGTCGCTAGGCTACCGATACACCATCCTGCCTCTGCACACTCGCTTCTTTCGCTCTGTCTCTGTGTACCGCCGTGCTCCAATGAAGGCATTGGGAACGCGCCATTCTTCCTCTCGCCTTCCTTCGCGAGCTGCTCGATTACCAGACACGACGAAGAATTAATCCGAATAATCCTGCAAACCGTGTTCCAGGTTGCACAAATTTTTGCCTACGTCAGTTACCTAGCCATTTTCCAAGTTCTCAATTCGAAGGGAGTTATGAAAATCTCGGTTTCAGGATTTTATGGAATTCTATCTTAATTTGCATCCGATGCTTTTTAATTTGAAACAGAATTGCGAGGGTCGTGATTTATACACGATTTTTCGACTCAAAGTTGTATCATTTATCATATTTCTATGCAATTTTTTAAGGGACCAATTCTTTCTCCTGTGTGATTTTTATTACGATGAGTTATTAGACTTGCAAAATCGATTGCGAGAAAATTTGCGAATTTTGTGCCGATTTTTGAAAAATAATTCATCCCCGAAGGGGTTAATCTTTCTTATGTTTATGATAATAGAGAAACTAATGGATGAGTGAGATCATTGTAGCTGGTAGAAGAATAATTTTGCGTACGTCACTTACCTAGCCTAACCACCATTTTCCAAGTTCTCCAATCGAAGGGAGTTATCAAAATCTCGTTTTAGGGATTTTTTGGAATTCTATTTTTAACTTGCATTCGATTCTTTTTAATTTCATACAGAATTGCAAGCGTCGTGATTTATACACGATTTTTCCATTCAAAGTTGCACCGTCCATCATACTTCTATCAAATTTTCTAGGATACCGAGTTCTTTTTCTACGTAATTTTGATTACGATGAGTTATTAGACTTGCTAAACTGATCGCGAGAAAATTCGAGAATTTTGTACCGATTTCTGTAAAATAATTCAACCCCGAGGGGGTTAATCCCTTTTATATTTGTGACAATGGAAAAATACATGGGCGAGTGAGATCATTGTAGCTCGTAGAAGAATCAGGAAGATAACTGGGCCCAAATGGCAATTTTTGAGGCACCTGTGAGTTGTGGAAAATTCGATTCACAGTATAAAATTGCATAATGCAAAGGTCGTTATGAGAGAAAAGGGGGCGAAGGAATGGAGAACATAATAGCACGTGTAATAAAAGGAAATACCATAATTTCGAGAGCAAGACATTTTCCGGGACGGTAAGGAAATAAGAGAAAATGTAATATCGGGGCGAAATTAACGGAAAAAATAACTGGCCATTTTGCCCGAACGGATCGGCGGGATAAATTGGAGAGTAGCGGAAACGCTATTTACCGTCGAACTTTTATTAAACTACGCGCGTCGGTCTTCTCTTCTGCTCGCGCGAATGCGAGAAAAATCATGAGAAACCGCCTTGAACGCGATGAAATATTCAAAGCTGCTACTCGCGGCGGGCAGTTTCCGAATATAAAATTTCGAGAACAGCCCCAACGAACGGCTCTGGCCCCGTAATTAACCGGCACTTCTGGTCAGCCTGCGTTGAACGTTTCTAAAGAAAAAGTAAACACGCGTCCTCGGAAGGAACCGAAGCCCGAAAAGCTGGCCAACGTCTGCGCAATTGTGGCAATATGGTATTGATCAGGATGAAATAATTAAACTGCTAAAAGAACATGCTCGTGCATTCGAAACTTTTCCTTTAATATTGTACGTGAGTCGCATCTGTCCGGACGTTGGCTGCGGGACTTCGTTTTGTATTCGTTATTAAGAGATAAAGCGCCACGCAATTGTTCTCCACCGTTTCTTCTTACCGTAATAACGTTTTTATGACACTCGATTAAACTGCAAATAGCCGGCTAACTCGGCAGTTTTTAAACGGTCTCTAATGGCCGGTTCAAATTTTCGGAAGGAAATCGTATGTACGGAAATAAAGAAAAAACCATTAAAAATTGCGTTGATCCTGCATAATTAGGTAACAAATTATCCGTAGCTAGTTTCGAAGATGATTTATATCTGAAATAAAGGAAAAACGTTGAAAATTGCGTTGATCGTACAGAATTAGGAATTTTAATCATCCACAGATAGTTTCAAAGTGATCCCTGTCGCAAATGAAGGAAAAATGTTAAAAATCGCGTTGATCCTATAGAATTACGAATTTTAATCATCGATAACTAGATTTAAACATGATCTCTGTTTCAAATGAAGGAAAAATGTTAAAAATCGTATTAACCTTACATAATTAGGAATTTAAATCATCCATAGTCAGTTTCATAGAGGATCTATACATCAGATGAAGAAAAAATTTAAGAAATCGCGTTGATCCTACAGAATTCCAAATTTAAATTATCCATAGCTAGTTTCAAAGATGAGCTCTATCTCAAATGAAGGAAAAATGTTAAAAATCGCGTTGATCCTATAGAATTACGAATTTTAATCATCGATAACTAGATTTAAACATGATCTCTGTTTCAAATGAAGGAAAAATGTTAAAAATCGCATTAACCCTACATAATTAGGAATTTAAATCATCCATAGTCAGTTTCATAGACGATCTATACATCAGATGAAGAAAAAATATTAGAAATCGAGTTGATCCTACAGAATTCCAAATTTAAATTATCCATAGCTAGTTTCGAAGATTATTTATATCTCAAATAAAAGAGAAACGTTGAAAATCGCGTTGATTCTATCAGAATTACGAACTAAAATCATAGATAGCTAGTTTCAAAGATGACCTATATTTAGATAAATAAAGATAAAACGTTAAAAATCGTATTAACCCTATATAATTACGAATTCAAATCATCGATAGTCAGTTCTATAGATGATCTATATATCAGATGAAGAAAAAATATTAGAAATCCAGTTGATCCTATAGAATTCTAAATTTAAATCATCGATAGCTAGGTTCAAAGATGATCTCTATCCCAACTGAAATAAAAACATTTAAAATCGCATTGATTCCACAGAATTACGAATTTAAATAATCCATAGCTAGTTTCAAAGATGAGCTCTATCTCAAATGAAGGAAAAATGTTAAAAATCTCGTTGATCTTACAGAATTAGGAATTTTAATCATCCATAAATAATTTCAAAGATGATCTCTGTCTCAAATGAAGGAAAAATGTTAAAAATCTCGTTGATCCTATAGAATTACGAATTTTAATCATCGATAACTAGTTTGAAAAATGATCTCTGTTTCAAATGAAGGAAAAATGTTAAAAATCGCATTTATCCTACATAATTACAAATTTTAGTCATTCATAGCTGGTTTCAAAGATGATCTATACTTCAAATGAAAAAAAAATGTTAAAAATTTTGTTCATCTTACAGAATTACGAATTTTAATCATCGCCAACTAGTTTCAAAGATTATCTCTATCTCAAATGAAGGAAAAAGGTTAAAAATCTCGTTGATCTTATAGAATTACGAATTTTAATCATCCACAGATAGTTTCAAAGATGATCTGCATCTCAAATGAAGGAAAAATGTAAAAAATCGCGATGATCTTACATAATTACAAATTTAAATCATCCATAGCTAATTTCAAAGATGACCTCTATCTCAAATGAAGGAAAACTGTTAAAAATCTGGTTGATCTTATAGAATTACGAACTTTCAAAGATGATCTATCGATCTATCAAAGATGATATGAAGATGATATCTCGTTACACGTACAGAAGAGTCTCGTGTTCTCGTAAGGTAGTATCTCGAATATTTTACACAATCCTTTAGAAAAAATTCGAATTCGTGGATTTTAATATCCGTTTGGATCGGAGAATAAGAAAATTAATGGAAAACGCGCGATACCTAGCATGATCCTTTGGCACAAGAGCCAGGCACACGAGAGCTGACGAAGCAAGAGTTGGTCTGCCTCGATTGCTTATAATGAGCAATACCTATTCGATTAACGTCATTAGCCGATGCAGTTTCATAAGAATCAAATTAAATTTCCGATCAAGCTCGTATAAATCGCATTAAAACCTTGGAGTATCATTTTCCGTTCCGGCGAATATTTCCAATTTGTATCCACTCTCGAACCCTCGTTGATTCCGCCATCGTGCCAGCATCGCCACGGCGATTCGACTATCCTTTGACCGTGATACCCTTTTGCTTCGAGCCGGAGAATATGCTTTGAAAGTCATCTCCATATCGCGTTCGCTGAAGAACTCGCGCCCTCCCTCTGTGCGGAACGGCGACAAGCAACCGGGAATAGTTTGATCACTGTGAAAGGATTAACGAAGAACTGTGTTGCGCCATAATCGAGGCATTTGCGCCGGATATCCGGCCGAGTGGGCGGTTGGAACGTTCAACGAGATACAACAGGGTGGAAACGAATTTGGGAAATCGAAATTAGATCCCTGGAGAACCGGGAAAGAGATTCTATCAAGCCGATCGATTTTTCTCAGCTTGTGTGACGCAATTGCGGACAATTGTCCGAGAATACGATAAGAAACGTGAACCTTTTTCGAATAAATTAGGTCCAATTTTGAGCGTACACTCGGTTAGAAAATTATTCGATATATTTCGAAGAAAATCACAAGTTAATAACCGAGACGACAATTTGCTGCGAGTTTTTAGACTTCAACTGGTCACGTGACGTAGAATAACAAACGTGCAACTTTCTCGAATAAATTATGTCCAATTTTGAGCATACACGTGGTTAAAAAATTATTCGATATATTTTGAGGGAAATTACGCGTTCATAACAGAGATGACAATTTACTGCGAGTTTTTAGGATTTGACTGGTCATCTAACGTAGAATAACTATTGGTGATTGTTTTCTACAAGGTACAGTAATTGTATCGAAATTGTATTATCGTTTTTATCCCGAAATTGGAAGAAAATAATTTTATTTCGGTTGATAATAAAAATATTTTTTATTTGTGGATTATCACGAAATAATAATAGAATTATATACCAAATAATGAATAACGAACGTACTATAATTATATAATTAGGTCTCTAACGATACGTCAAATTTATGATACGTCACTAGCTGAAGACCACTGAAAAATTTATTATAACATATTATTGCTTTCATACCGAAATTGGAAGAAAATAATTTCACTTCGGTTGTTAACAAAAATATTTTTTATTTGTGGACTATCACGAAATAATAATAGAATTGTATACTAAATAACGAATAACAAACATACTATAATTATATAATTAGGTTTCTAACGATACGTCAAATTTATGATACGTCACCAGAAAAGAAGACTCATGAAAGATTTATTATAAATACTAATTACTCCTTTAGTGATAATATATTAGAAATCGAACTGAATATGTACGTATATCGAAAATTGATTTAAAAATGTTGAAATAATTCTGGGACCAAGCAACTGTACACAAAATTGACGAGAAAATTAAAATAAACAAAATTGCTAAATCTACTTCCACGATAAGATTACATTCTTGTAAAAAGAGAATTTCGGTTCGCCTGCCGAAACAAGATAAGCCAGATGGTAGAAAGAGAGGAAAATATACGTAGATATTTACATGTGTGCGTGTGGACAGGTTTTGAAAAATCGGGAAGGAAGATAAAAATCGTATTTTTATTTCTCTGCTGCCATGATGCTTTCCATCACAGCTTTATACGTCGTTCCAAAATGGATTATCTTGTTTATCGTACTTTTCGCTGGAACTACCTGAATAGCTCGGTGAATGCTATCGTAAGGGAAAATTGGATCGAACGAATATTGCGTGGCTTGAAAGGATTCATCCTGCGCAATTACTTCGACTTTCCTTATCGCGTGCAATTTTCGAAATTTAGGAGCATACATAAAACATGAAACGCCGATGTAACGTAACTCGACGATATCTGTAACCTCACGACATGGTGCTAGCACATGCTGCTTACCTCTTTTATTATCCTCGTCAAGGGATATTGCCACGTAAACATATTTTTAAATCATTTTTAAATACGTATTCTCAAATACATTTTAAATATATTTTACGCACATGGAACTGAGATATGAAAAATAATTATTTTGTTAGTCTCCTGCCAATGCATGAATTAATTTAACCTTCCACGTGCTTAACAATTGTTATCATTGGTCACGTGATATTAAATTAATACCGTAAAAAATTAATTTCGACTAAAAATGTATACTCTTCCAAAATTGTTAAATTATACACACATCGACAAATCATTATACATCAATATAATCGAGAAATTACTTTCACCGAATTATCAAAAAATATTGATATTCACGAAGAATACTCGAGTTATATATATTCTATTTTAAGATATCAAAAATTGTGCTTTCGGGCGAATTAAAAATCGAATTACACGACTCCAATAAATTCAACATAATTTCCTTTTTCGCAAATTTTGCGAGATAATAATACATCATTCTAAAATAAACGACTACGGTATACCACAAAATAAGAAAAGAATCGGATTGCTTTAATCAAAAAGAAAGCATGGAAAAATTAGATAAAATTAAAAAAAATAAAAATTTATTAATGTATTAAATTTATTAAAATTAAAAAGAAACAATCAGGTATCTCGTATCGCACCCACCCCTTGGGTAGTAACCCCAACCCTAAAACACACTGGTCAAAACGAGAAAATAAAAAAGGAAAAAAGGAGCGGGAAAACAACCCTTGACAACGCGACAGAGGCGAAAATCATGGCCCCGCGTAATTATTTAATCGATGCGTGGAAAAATTGAACGACACCCGACGCGACGCGAAAAGGAAATACAAACCGTACCC
Organism: Eufriesea mexicana; assembly: GCF_001483705.2. Taxonomy (NCBI): domain Eukaryota; kingdom Metazoa; phylum Arthropoda; class Insecta; order Hymenoptera; family Apidae; genus Eufriesea; species Eufriesea mexicana. The sequence continues at coordinate 392,427 of NW_016909275.1, read as the reverse complement.
GCAGCGCAGTTTAGTTAATTTCGCAAACAGGCAATTTACAAGAAGATGGGGTTAATTTAGCCGCCATCAAGCAGCAACAACGTATCGGGCGAAACGATGCGTGAAACAACGGGTGGTGAGGGGGAGGGGGCGCGATGGCAAATTCGCGGGGCCATAAATATTTGCAAAAGGAAAGGACACGCATTTGGCGATGCGGCGCACAAAGTGCGGTTATCGCAAGATTTTAATACCCAATTATCAAAGCGTTTCATCGCTAATTTTATATTACGTGTGCGAGGCCGCGCGCCCGGCCAATAAGATCGGGCGCATAGAATCGATTTAAATTTGCGGAATACCTGGAGCGAATAGTTGAAATTATTCGGCCAAATGAACGAGTCGGCTGAAAATTCGAATAATAGCAGCGCATTTGCGCCGCGATTATGTGTTTCAATAGATTCGAGCCGTTCCTACGAGTCGTTCGCTTTTCTAAAACGAACAAAGCCAGCGGTTGCACTCTCGGCCACGAAGGCGAATAATTAATTTTAAATTAAAAGGCCAGCCCGATGTAATTAAATATGAAACACAATAAATCTCCATTGCAATTGTCCGTCTGAAAGCAACCATTTTTCCCATTGTACCGCCATGGTGTGACTCATAATCGACGTCCGAACGTGGCGATCGAAAGGAAATCGGGAAAAAAGGGAAAGAAAGGGAGAAATGGGAAGAAAAAATATAGAAAATCCTAGTTGTCGATGACGATTCGCAGAGGGTGCTCCAGGGTAGGTGGTACCGGAACCTGATAGAGGTTCCGAGGGAACCAGGGAATAATTTCGGATGTGGACACGAATAGAGGAAGGCCGTACAAAATTTAGTATAATTTCCATTATTTTTTAATAATGGATAATTTGACAGAATCTTGAATGCAAATATCGTGTCTTTTCACGTGTAGACGAAATCGAAGACGCGAAATCATATTTAACCCTTATGGACGCAGACAAGATGGACGCAGAGTATAAATTAGGAAATTTTTGCTTAATTCTAAACCAACTGTAAAAGAAATTTTTCGTTCTGTTCCTTCATCTCCAAAAAACACCGAGTGCCATGAGTTAGTGGAACCCTGTTTTATTTCCTTATTAACACTATGCTGTCCTGTGGCACCACGTTAGTGTCATGCGAAAACTATCGGGCAATTGCCTATGACAAGACGTTGACGTCATGCGCAAATAATGAGTCAGTCCTACAAAAAGAATCCAAACAAAAGAATCCCGATTGGACGTGCGGGCAACATAGTGTTAACAGCTTAGGTCAATCTGACACCACTTGGACTAGGCCCTATAGCTAACCTATATGTTCAATAGGAATTGACAGGAATTATAAACAGTAGCACGTCAGGGACGCATATGAGACTAGGACTGAATCATCAGACAGTTAGGCTCGAGCTGAGCCAAAAGTGAGATCAAATATTTCGAGGAAAATTTTGGCTGGGTTAGATTCTTTTATGACTATTAAAAGTCAACCCTGAGTTATCTGCGACCATCAATCACGTGACCGTTTTATTTATATTTCCTGTCAATTTTCGTTGAACGAAGTATAATTAAAGTCTATAAATCATCAGTAGACGAAGGGCATACAGGCCAGAATTGGTCTAAACTCCCACCACCATAGAAAGACATGTACTTTACAAAATATACAGGAACATGAAACAGAAGGCAGTCAATAACACATCATCAAGGTAATCTTACCACATTCGATCAAACTCATTCACTCTATATATTATAGTAAATAAAAACCTATAAAACCTCATTTGAACTAGCTCACATTAGCAAAAGAACATAAGCATCGTGTGATTAAATCTTCCTCTAGAAAATTCAGACAAAACGCTATAAAAATAATATGACACAATTTCTAAAATTAATTTCATAATATTTAAAATAGGTTGATACAAAGACGAATATCTATCAGTAAAAACCAAGACACATACAAATATTCGTTACCCAAGTATTATGAAACTATAGAAGTATGGTGCACGTCTGACATGTCAGTGTGATTGACACATAATATATTAACCCTTAGCACTCGGCGATTTTTTCGTTACAACAGTAATTCGGAGACTTTCTGCCATAAGATCAACGATATTTTTAAAACGGTAAATAAGAAATCGTATGCAATTTAAGACGTAGAATTATTTTACTTGGGTAATTATAAATTTGATATATTAATTAACATCCGTCTTTAGAATCTCATTAAATGGCGAATGAGGATCGCCTCTCGAGCGCAAAGGGTTAATTACGATTTTCTATAAATTTTATTTTTCTTCTTTTTTACTTGTCTTTAGACACGAAATTGGCCTAGAGACATCCGCTTTGGAACGCTCTGTAGAGATACTTTCTAAACAGAAACGATGCTCATACGTGTTGCGCCCCTCTATCGACGAGCTATCGTTCGAATCACAAATATGCCAGTCCATTACGACCGACCGAAATCCAAACTGTTCGATTATTTATTGACATTCGGACGTTTGCACACTTTCCGCCAAACTGTTCGAGCACGATCGTTTACCCACCGCGGTATCTCGATAGGAAGCCCTGTCCGGGTTCTCTATTTAATCGCTATCCGCCGCGATCTGATTTTGTCTGGCTAATTGAGCAACCGCTGTGAAAACGCGCGCAGGCCAATTGACAAGGAACCATTCTGTACTCGAAACTTCAACGCCGGTTCATCGTCGGTCAAATTTTCATTCTTTCCATTCAAGATATGGAAACGAACCTTTAGCTTATGTCAACGAGATACATCGTTCAACGTGATACCTGATTCGTGAAAAAATGGAGATTTTGTTTGCTTCTTGATCAGAGAAGATCCACTGTGATTATTATATTTTTATCAACGTCGTATGAAGTGTTTTACGACTTAAATTGGTACTCGAGATTCGATTGACGTGGTCTCTGTGATAAGATTCTTCTATTTTTGGAAATTACCGATAATGTCAAAAATGCGATGGATAATGACAAAATTGTAAAAATTGCACGAGTGTGAAGTTATTTGAACACTTAGATCTGTGAAAAATGAATTTAAAGAGCAAACAATTAGACCCAAACAACGATAAGAAGATAGAACAATTTTTGGAGTATTCCAAAATTTGGAAAAAAATTTGAGTAAAGTAATATGTTAATTTGATTGGACATCTAGAGTAACTTCAAGTAGATAAAAATAAGGATTATCGTTTATAATGAACAATTATTATAACGTTTCAATTATTCGCCAATTTTCCACTGACCTAATAGAATTAACGATATTAAACGTTCTGAAACTATCGGGTTGTAGATACCGTACTATACTGCACAATTTAACTCTCCCCCAAATTCTCTCTGAACTGTGAGCCCTCGGTGCTCCCTCTCAATTCCTTGCCTTACCCAAAACCTCGGCAGCCATGCGCCCTTAATTCGCGCCATAATCTCGAGCACTCGATGCAAACACCTCTCTAACACTCTAGGCTAAATGTACTCCTCCACTGTTTACTCGATCGTCAAAAACGAGTGGAGTATCGTCAACAAGTACACAGTATCTCGCCGAGTGACTTCATCGATTGCAACCAGCCACCAATTGGCAATCGTTGAAAATTCTCGACTAGTTGAACAGGAACCTTCGATTCTACGAGATCCGATAACTTCTACTGTTCGTCTAATCCAAGTACTCTAATCAACTCTGACTACTAATCATCGAGGATCATTAGACGATCGTTACCGACCATCGCCCATCGAAACCGAGGACTGCAGACCCAAAGTGCCTTCATTCGCAGATCTGCCACCTTTAACTTACTCGACGAAAACCTATAATCCCATAAAGCTTTACAAATATTATCGTTCATTCGATCCAATTAGCTCCAAGTAGCAATTACCGAGGATCACCGAGGATTATCGACCACCGACCCGAATATAGGTTAAAACACCTTCATTTACTCATCTACCGATCCCGACTCGTTCGACAAAACGCTGCGAACTCGCGCAATTTGACAAATAACTAGTGTTCGTTTGATCCAAGTACTGTGATCGGTCCGATCTACCGATCCCTGAAAATTACCGAGACTCGTCGTCCATGGAGAAAGCTAGAACCGTCAGTTATATGTCAAGCGACTCCCATGACGTGATCAAAGAGTAAGCACGAAACAGACAAACAGGAGTACCTAGCGTTTAAAATTATCAGTTCTAAACCTTAATACGTTTAGAGTAGTCTAGGCATTGCTTCAGAGCAAATAACTTCGCTGTAACGCGTGGAAACTGTCAGCTATGTCAAGCGACTGTCATATGGTGTGACTCTAGCGTCTGTCAACGCGTTGCTTGGCCACTAGTTCAGCAGAAATATGGATCTACGGATCACTGAGAATTTTCCATCACTCGTCGTCCATGAAAGAAGCTCGATCTGTCAGCTATATGTCAAAAGACTGTCATGATATGATCCTAACGTCAGTCAACGCGTTGCTCAGCCACTAATTGGGCAAAATTAGGGAACTACCTTTGGAGGGATTGACTGTCAGACAATTGGGAGCTCACTTTGCATATTTAAGCACCCGATCGTCTTTTGTCTTCGCAGGAGACACGCGTCGCGGAACGATTTCTGATATTTCTAGAACCCTGATCCGTGACACGTACCCCTACGTGATTTGTAACTGGTCACTGAATTCTCTGGATCCTTCGCAGTCGCCGCATATCAATCACTGAGAATTACCAAGACCATCGTCCATGGAAGAAGCTTGAACCGTCAGTTATACGTCAAGAGACTCTCATGACGTGACTCTAACGTCTGTCAACTAATTCTTGACAACTAGTCTGGCAGAAATATGGAACTACCGATCACTAAGAATTACATACCAAGAGTTATTGTTCATGAAAGAAGCTAGAACCGTCAGTTAAACGTCAAGAGACTCTCATGACGTGACTCTAACGTCTGTCAACTAATTCTTGACAACTAGTCTGGCAGAAATATGGAACTACCGATCACTAAGAATTACATACCAAGAGTTATTGTTCATGAAAGAAGCTAGAACCGTCAGTTATACGTCAAGAGACTCTCATGACGTGACTCTAACGTCTGTCAACTAATTCTTGACAACTAGTCTGGCAGAAATATGGAACTACCGATCACTAAGAATTACATACCAAAAGTTATTGTTCATGAAAGAAGCTAGAACCGTCAGTTATACGTCAAGAGACTCTCATGACGTGACTCTAACGTCTGTCAACTAATTCTTGACAACTAGTCTGGCAGAAATATGGAACTACCGATCACTAAGAATTACATACCAAAAGTTATTGTTCATGAAAGAAGCTAGAACCGTCAGTTATACGTCAAGAGACTCTCATGACGTGACTCTAACGTCTGTCAACTAATTCTTGACAACTAGTCTGGCAGAAATATGGAACTACCGATCACTAAGAATTACATACCAAGAGTTATTGTTCATGAAAGAAGCTAGAACCGTCAGTTATACGTCAAGAGACTCTCATGACGTGACCCTAACGTCTGTCAACTAATGCTCGGCCACTAAACCGTCAGAAATATGGAAACTGATTAAAGCTTAGACTCGAAGGTATTTCTTCCGTTGCGTGTTCACGTGCAGCGCGTTGAACGAGCAAATTAACAAGAGGAACGGAGCAACGAGACGCATAATGCTCTGGGAACAACACGACACAGGAGAGGGCAAGCAAATGCACACGCTATTGAGCACACGCGTCCACCATGTTGTATTAATTTTCGTTTGCCTGCCTTTCGTCGCTTAATCGAGACCGTATTGTGTTGCCTGCACAATCGAGCGGAGTCCCGCGAATTTTATGATACGAGCAGAGTTTTTGCTGCTTTCCAGAGGGCGATTAGAAGTTCCCTTGCCGCTTCCCGTTAATATCCCGCGATGGAATCGTCCGATGTATAGACCGCGCAAATTTTAGGTCCTAATTGAAAGTTTGGCTTGACAGAGCAAAGAGGTTCTCATTTTTCATGCTTAGTGCACTTGGAGGAAAAATGCCGGTGAAAATTAGGAGTTCAGTTGCGTTTGATAGCACTGATAAGGGTGAACGAAATAATTTGGGGATTATTGCAATCGGTTTGAAATTACAGAGGAGAACTTTGGATCGCGAATTTTTGTCGAAATTTTGGAAAGTATGGAAAGAAGAAAGTGTATTTACTCTTACCGGCAATGTGAAAGATTAAGTATCCTGTTTAAACACACTTCTTGGACACCGACGTTTGAAAATGAGAAGATAGGGAGAGTAATGAGATCGCTGTCGCTTAATTCGAAATTAACGATTTCCGGATGGTTACGTTTATTACCATTTTCGATACCTTTCGAGGGGAAAGGAAATTCTTATCAAGATGAAAGTAAGTGGTCGAAAGTGCGTTCGTGTAAGTATGATCGAGCTTCGACTTGTACGAACGAATAAATCAATCTCGTGGACGTTTATTATTATTTAATGTTACAACGCGAATCGATCGTTAATTTTCTAGTTTCATTATACTCGCACTTTCCTTTCGAGTTGCGAGATTTAAGGAGAACAAACAAAAATGTCTGCTTCGCTACGTAAGATTTTTTTATTAAGAGAACGAGTCTGAAAAATTGATCAGAACTCGACAATTTTTACGCAACAACGCAAAAAGCGATCCAGTATAGATTGTTCTACACGATTCTCTTATTTCGATACTTCGCGTATCGTTGCGTTATTACAGACCTAATATCGGTCATCGAGCCTCGTGATTTTGCTAAGTGTTGACCGAAAACGGACTACCAATGACGACTCTGGATTAGAATTGCTAGCTGTTGACAGGGGACAGGCTAGCAATGACGACTTTAGACTCCCAAAACCAAATTTCGCGATTCCTGAAGAAAAATCTTACACATGACAGCAAAATAATGTCAATTCCTCTGCTAACTAATCCCCAGATCTAGGAACACGGAACATCTCCTTAAGCAATCGAAGACAATTACCAGGATCACCATGATTTTGCTAAATGCTGACAGGGGACGGGCTAGCAATGACGACTTTAGACTCCCAAAACCAAATATTGCGATTTTTTAAGAAAAATCTTAAACGTGGCAGCAAAATAATGCCAATTCCTCCACTAAATAATCCCCAGATCTAGGAACACGTAACATCTCCTTAAGCAATCAAGGACAATTACCAGGATCACTGTGATATTGCTAAGTGTTGACAGAGAATAGGCTAGCAATAACGATTTTAGACTCCCAAAACCAAATTTCACGATTTCTTAAAGAAAATCATAAACACGACAGCAAGATAATGCCAATTCCCCAGCTACGTAATCCCCAGATCTAGGAACTCAGTACATTTCCATAAGCAATCGAGGACAATTACCAGGATAACGGTGATGTTGCTAAGTGTTGACAGAGAATAGGCTAGCAATAACGATTTTAAACTCCCAAAACCAAATTTCACGATTTCTTAAGGAAAATCATAAACACGACAGCAAGATAATGCCAATTCCCCAGATCTAGGAACTCAGAACATTTCCTTAAGCAGACGAGACCATTACCATGATCACTGTGATATTGCTAACTGTTGACCGAGAATAGGCTAGAGATGACGGCTCTGGTCTCCCGAAATCAAATTCCGCGATTTTTAAAGAAAAATCGTAAACACGATAGCAAAATAAGACCAGTTCCTCCGCTAACTAATCCCCAGATCTAGGAACACGGAACATCTCCTTAAGCAGCCGGAGACAATTACCAGGATCACCCTAGTCTCTTCACAGCGGAATTGAACTCCGCCTTGAGCGTAAGGAAGATGCTCGGCAAGCAGGAGTCGCAACACAAATTTCTTCGAATCGCCAAGGAAATTAACTCGCGGCGCGCTTGTATCCAATGACCATTACAGCTCGACCAAATCCCATAGAACAGCCCGTTCGCCGATAGGAAGCCGGTTGGGGTCGTCTGCTGAACAGTCCCGGCAACTTACACGTGGCCCAACTCTTGTTTCGTCTAATTTCACAGCTCTGTATCCCCTTAAGGTCCAGCGGGTTACACGGCGAGCGGAACGCGCGGTACACGCGGAATCCTGCCAGCGGATCGCGGTCGACAAACCGTCCGGCACATGGGTCGACCCCGTGGAGAGACCATGGAAACCATGGAGAGAGCCGAACACGTCGATGCCTCGCGCGACTCGCCGTTGGAACGAGTGTCGTTACGCGGCTCGTTTTCCGGTTTTAATTAAATGACGTGCAAAACGCGCGGTGCAGAGTCGCTTTTCTGGCTTCCCGCAGGCCCGTACTGAGACGGGTCAACCGTAAACCAGAAATGCGTGCTGCCAACCGGCCGCGTATTAACGTGCCACCGTTAGCTTTTTCCATGGTTACCTCGCCCATGCAGCAACCGCGGCAAAAGAATCGCGCGAAAATGTGGGGAATGTGGTTGTGAGTTCAGTTCAACGGGGTTTATGAATTACGTGTTTGGATTCTGGCCAACGGATATGTATATATGACCCTGAATTTTTAGGTTTAGGCCTGGTTGTGATAGCGATGTGACGGTTTCATGGCAGTTTGTTGAGGTTTGGTTAGAAGGAGAGTAGGTTCTGTTGGTTGTAGGTTTTGGAAATTCTATACTTAAATTCTTGGAAAGAGACATTTATGTTTAAGATACTACACTATGAATTTTTTGGCCTAGTTGCGATAGTGGTGTGACGGTTTGATTGGAGTTTGACGAAGTTTGATTGCAAAAAGGGTAGTTTCTGTTAGTTGTAGGTTTTGGAAATTCTATACTTAAATTCTTGGAAAGAGACATTTATGTTTAAGATACTACACTATGAATTTTTAGGCCTAGTTGCGATAGTGGTGTGACGATTTGATTGGAGTTTGACGAAGTTTGATTACAAAAAGGGTGGTTTCTGTTGGTTGTAGGTTTTGCAAATTCCATTGCAAAGAGACATTTATATTTAAGATACTACACTGTGAATTTCTAGGCCCAGATACGATAGTAGTGTGATGGTTTGATGGAAGTTTTATGAAGTTTGATTAAAAAAAGGGTAGTTACTGTTAGATAGGTTTCGCGAATTATGTCATACCTTGGATGTTTAAAAAGAGATACTAACATTTACCAGTTTCAGGCATGAATTTTTCGATTGAATCATGACGTGATAATCCAAAGCTTACAAAGTTTGCAGATGTTTGGAGATGGGTTCTGTGAATTATATCCTACAATTTTTAGAGGCAACTTTTAATATTTGCTAAATGTTAAACTCAACCACGAATTTTTGATTTAATTACAACGAGATGGTTAGATGACACTTTGTAAAGGTATGATGAGGTATTTAAATGTTTGCAACTAATATATGTCATATTGGCGAATGAAGAGCATAGCAAGAGAGTCATAGCAAGTGGCAGGTGTATGAATGACTGTAAAGGTATGATGAGGTATTTAAATGTTTGCAACTAATATATGTCATATTGGCGAATGAAGAGTTTGTCATAGCAAGTGGCAGGTGTATGAATGATATAGTAGAGGAACAAATGAGTGTTCGGAAGGGTGAGACTGAGGATCGTGAGAATATTTTTACTAAATAATTAGCAGTGAAGAACAAACGATTCCATGGAAATGCTTCTACAATTTTCGAGTGTTTGCCTAGAATAATGCCTAATGCTTAGAATGAATGACTATAAAAGGGATGATAAATAATGCGAGAAGTAGAATGCAAGTGCAAACATATTCAGAAGACTATGTGTGAGCACTGGTCAACAATCAAAATTAATTTTTAATTAAAGAAATGTGAAATTACAGAAACTTATAAAATTATGCTGTATTCGCTGTCATCCCAGAAGGTTAGCAAATTACATTCACATTACATTCACATCTTAACAACCTCTTTAAAAAAGGTCAGAATATATGTAGGTTTATTATAGTATATTTCTTTAATTAAAAATAAATTATAATAAACCTACATATATTCTGTACCCCTTTTAAAGTGGTTTCTAAAATTCTATAATATGAATGTAATTTGCTAACCTTCTAGGATGACACCAAATTCAGAATAATTTCACAAATTTCTGTAATTTCACACGTACAATTCCAAATCTACTAAAACATACCAGCTAATTGAAAAATTTGATACATATGAATCAAAATATTAGGAATTATGCATAATAAGTACCGAATTCTGTCACGAACAGCATCTTCCTCGCAAAATTCAACCTAAAGCAAAATTTGGAATACGAAAGAGAAATACCCAGGGAATTCAAGCAGTAGCTGAATCATTTATTACCTCGCATTTGTTTTTAATACCAGAGATTGGAATTCGAAGCCTCCATAACAAGAAACGAAGGTTCTTTTGCAAGAAGTTGCAACAGAGTTTATGTAACTGCTCATACATTACCCCGATACTTCCTGTAGAAATGAGTTTACAGCTGCAATCGCAAAAACGCAGAGAATTCCATAGAATATTTTCCAATCCGTGATTCCAGAAAATCTCGACGATTTAAATTCGATCTAACACGAATCGATACATCGACCAAACCTCGGAAATTATTTCGCGAACCGATCGCGAGTGGATCGGTTTCTCCCTGCTAAATCATGCTGCACGCGTGAACATCCCTCTGTCAGAGGGATCCATTGGAAAAAATGTACATAAGCATCGCAATAGCGGTTCCTAAACTTTTCATTAAACCGATTCGTTGCACGTTTGCAGGCTGCAAAACACGAATAACGCCGCAACGGGTCTACCTTGAATTCGTTATCGATGTTTCCAACTGCGGAAACGGATTAAATAAACTCGCATCGAAAGTTTGTAAATTATAGCGAATTACGAAAAAATATTCCATATTATACCAGTCTGAAATTTTCCAGCTAGGAATAAATCAAAATACGCGTTAACGCTGTGGGAACAGCAGTTAGTATTTCGCTGTGATACTGGGTCACCAAGCTCGTTAGCATTGAAGAAGGGTTGATAATTGGGGTGGCCATGAATAGGAGGGGGTGGTCGCGAATTCTAATTTACGAATTTTTCAAATTCGAATTCGAAATTTTCTACGATTTCGAAGATTTTCAACATGGAAACTTTCAAAATTTCAGGTGCTGATTTTAACTCTCTGCATTCGGGAGGCACCCTTCATTGATAAAATTTCGAAGCTCATTATTCATAAATATGTCAAATTTCGGATAATGTAACGAGGTGTGCGAGGTATCGAAATGAAATAATTCTAATTATCATAGGATTTCTTATTTAATGCTCAGAAAAATATCGTCAGCTTTGTAACAGAAAATCTTTCAACTCCTATTCTTCTTTGGCTAAAAGATGATCGAGTGCAAAGGATTAACAGTATACTGTCTGGTGACACCACGTGGGTATCATGCGCAAAATTATCGGGCAAATGCCGCTCAAAAACAGGTTTGACTGTATATTCTCGAAATTTCGAGAAAATAGAGGGATTGAGAACTCGCGAGGACTGACGATGAGATTAATAAAACTTGACGATTCATGATCTCCCGAGGACCTCGAAGAACCGCTGGCGACAAGCGAAATGATCTCAGTCAATCACATATATATAGTATAGTGTTAATTTCTACAGGGTGTCCCAAAATTCACGCAGGAAGTAATTTTCACAGAAAACACAATTTTTAATTAAAAATTGTAAATATTGCAACAAAGACACGCTGTTCTTTCATATGGTGCTTCATTTTTAATAACCCTGAACTGCCAATTGTCACATAGTCTATTTCTCGTTGGTAACGCATTACCGCACAAATGGCGCGAAATTCAAATCTTGCGTGAATTTTAGAACCCTATACGATAATAGAAATAACGAGTGATAAATTTAAGTGTAATTTAATTAAAAATTCAGGAACTTTAAGAATGAAGATACGTTGTTCTTCCGTGTAGCACTCCACTTTTAATAACCCTGAACTGTCAACTGTCGCGCTCTCCTTTTGTTGGTTGACAACACTATGTCACATAAATGATGTAAAATTTAAATCCTGCGACATCAAAATTCAAATTTTGGAACACTTTTTATTAGAAGTTGACATCTCGTTGAAATTTTTCTACAATTTCTTATTTGTCATATTCAAATGAATACACAGATACGAAAATTAGGTTAAATTAGAATAGATATGAAAATATCTAATTTAGACTATATCGACTATGATATTGGAAATATCGATGTTTTTCGAAGAATACCTATGTATGACAGTATATATATATATGTAAATAATATAGAAAAAAAAATCTTAAAATCAACGTGAAATCAGAAATTCATCATCAACCATTCGCAAATCATCTCGACAGGAATATTCGAAATACATTGCAAACCGATTATGTATTTTTTCTTAGCTAAATTTCGCAAATTTCTTAAATTTCTCTGCAATTCCACGAAACTCGAAATTCTCCGGAATTTCGCGAAAATTCGTGGTGCCTACATGCGAAGGGTAATCTTCGGGAACAAATGATACGTATGCGCTATAATATCGGGAAAAAAGACGAGTAACGAGGGGTCGTAGGGGGCGGTAAAAAAAGAACAACAATCATGAATTATCGATGACACTCAACGGGAACGTTACTAAAACGATCATCATTAAAACCTCATTTACCGGGCTAATCGCGTTATTCCCGGCGGACCGGTCGGTGCTCGCCTTTTTCGATATACCGAATTCGAAATTTTAAATGGGGGCTTTTATAACGCGCAATTATAACGCGTATTCTCTCATCTTGACGCGGACGCGTGGCGAAAGGAAAAAGCGAAAATACGCCGGCGTTTCGCGCGGTCGTGTGCGCGCGTAACGAAGGTAATTACATGCACGCGAATACGAAAGCGAAAGGGTCATTACACGTCCACTCGACGCGGCAAAATACCGGCTTACAAATCCACTCTGCACCCTACCTTTCGATTTTTATGAAACTTGGCGCCGGCTCGCGGAGGATCGTGCGCGGAATCGGGGTCCCTGAAAGAACTGTTTCATCCGTTCAGTGCTATTCAAACCTTTACACCTCTACCCGCGCGTTCGATGAACGCTGTTACGAGCACGCAACAAACCGTATTGTACCTCGAATCGGTTTACACGTTTTCCATTTTTATAACGCTCGCTTCGCGCTGAAAATATTTTGAAAATTACTGAATGATACCGACCTGAAGAAAGTAACCTCGTTTTTCTTACCAACCGAGGCGTTAATTGTATTTTCAAAGAGTTAAAGGGGTATTTTTGTAATCTCGTTTCAAAGAAACAATTTTTTTCTTTTTTCCCATTTTCACGAAGCATATGCTTTCTAAAATGTTTATGTCAAAGTATGTCTATAAATGTTACAAATTTTTGAAGCGTGACGTGTGCAAGCATTGTACAAAGTGGTAAGGAAAAATTTAAACGTGGTTTTCTGGAAATTATATTTTTCGAAATGGCTGACGGAATATCTCGAGTTTTAGTTGACCGAATGACTTGAAATTTGGAGGAGATTTTGCATAGAATGTATCTTTATCACGTGGACTGGGGATTTCAAAATCTGATGTGTTTTTCTATTTTTATTTGCCACGCGAAGGACGAAAAGCAGAAGGAAAATCGATATTTAAATTTCAAAATGCTGTCATTTTTTTAATTTCCGAAATTTCGCTGTTTTGGTGATTCGTGCTATAGCTGTATTTATACTAATTAAGATGCTTCCTAATTTTTCCGTTTCAGATAACCTGATAGTCCGGATACATGTTAAAAGCATGATTTACCTAAGGATATATAATTTCCACAATTTTCAATAATTTCGTTAAGAAAAGAAATTGGAAATATTCTTTAAATATAAATAAATCTGAGTATGAAAACTGCGTACGAAAATTTATCATGGTTTCCTGAAAAAAATCCACAAAAAGTCGATTTTTATTGACCGAATTACAAAAATACCCTATTAACTTCATTCTAGATCGTATTGTCATTATACATCTTGACAGCTGACATTTCAAGATTCATTTTTAAATAATTCTGTTTTATTCTGAGCAATTATTCTCTTCTGATATCCCATAAAATTTTCAGAATATTTCGCTCTTTCATAATCAAAAATATAAGAACGCTGTTTGGGCAAGAAAAACATTGTCACATATGTAAAGACGTATGTAAAGATTGACAAGCCAATGCCAAAACGGGTTCGCAAAATTTCGTTTGGAAAATTTCGATATCAAAGATGCAAGACGAAATACAGCAAGCCCTCATAATTTCATATATAAAATTATTTATTAATTAATACTTCTCTGGAATATATTTGGAACTGTAAAAATTATATTCGCTGTTCCCTACAGAATTGTTATTAATATATTCGAAATCAGCAATATTTACCTATTTAGAATTCGAGATATCTCGTAAATCTAAATCTTCAAAATTCGACACCGTACAAGTCTAATTACAATTTTCATTCACTCCCGCCATTTTTCGGATAAAACGAAACTTAAACACCATAAGAGGAAAAGCAAACGTGATCCCTGAGAAACCTCCAAAAAATTAAATACCCCGTTGGAATTAGAAACCGCAAACGAACGCGCGAGAATGAAGCAACTAGCATTACCAAAGCTTAAGAATCCTCTCCAAAAGCAACGATCCAATTAAAGCACCGATATCAAAATCTCATCGAGTTACACGATTAATATTCGCTCTTAACCCGCAACCAATCCCTTCGATACGCGGTAACCACCCCAGCGCCATTGCCGCCCTTTAAAAACGAAAATAAGAGAAAAGCACAATAAGCCGCGATGGAACTTCGCCGATAACCGCAACGGTAAAGAACCCTGTTAAAGAGAAACAGAGTAACCTGAAAATCCGAAAACGCAAAAACGAAGGAAGAAGATATAGCAAACGAAGGTATTAAGCTTGATTGGAAGCATGAAACCGCTTCGATCATGGGTGTCGGATTCTCCTGACCCTGTATCGAGGACAGGACAGGCAAATCCGAGGATAGAAGGAAAGAAGTCTCGTGCTCTCGACGATTTTGATTAGTTTTCCCATGGCAGAAGACCCACAGTACGAGAAACAGTGCGACAGCAGAGATGAGGAGAGACGGAGCGCTTTCCGAATTCCGTTTGCGTCGACTTCGTAGTTGTCTCGCGATGGAACTCGCGCTGCGTCATGCTTGCAGGTCACGCGCGTTCGAAATAACGTAATCCGGGGGCCCAATAGCCGCCAATTAATATTCCGTATCGAGATACCGATGAATCGACACGACATTCAGCCGGACACGTCGAGTTTTCGTGTCGCGGCCGCCGACGCAATACGTTGCGCAAACGTAGAAATTCAACCCCGATTCGCTTAGTCGCGTGTACCGTGCACGTCGTTCGTGCAAGAGAAAGAGAAACAGGCGGTAATCAATCCGCAGGAGGCCTGGAAATCGGTAATTGTCGGCGAAAACAGCTTGGGTAGCCTGGACGCCGAGACTTCTAATTTCGTCGCGCTTAGGGGTAGGTTTGGGGGTATTTACGGAGAGACGAGTGATTTTTTCGAGGTTTAGGGCAATTTGTGTTTTAATACGGGGTATGGGGAGGTGCTGATAAAGTCACGAAACGGGGAACAGGATAGAGATGGGTTTTAATGGACGACGCGTTTGCTTGGGAGATAAATGCAAGACTCGAGTTAGGTATATGGTGTTTAACGGGGTCAGTGGTTTATATAAGGAATTATTTTGGGACCTCGATACGTTTGAAAGATAGTATAGGAGGATTTTGAAATGTTGAAGAAACGAAGATAGAAAATGTATGAATTATTTCGAAGAAAAATGGTTTGAGAAATAAATAGGAGAGTTAATTCTGTGTCTTACCATTTGAGTTCCGATTATCAGGATCAGTGGTTCATATAACGAATTGTTTTGGGACCCCATTGTATTTTAAGGGTAGTATAGGAAGATTTTGAAATATTGAAGAAAAGAAGACAGGAAATTAATAAATTATTTCGAAGAAGAGGGGTTTAAGAAATAAATAAGAAAGTTAATTCCGGGTCTTACCATTTGAGTTCCGATTAACAGGATCAGTGGTTTATATAACAAATTATTTTGGGACCTCGTTGCATAGGAAGATTTCCAAATGAGGTAGAAATGAAGACAGGAAATGGATGAATTATTTCGAAGAAGAGGGGTTTAAGAAATAAATAAGAAAGTTAATTCCGGGTCTTACCATTTGAGTTCCGATTAACAGGATCAGTGGTTTATATAACAAATTATTTTGGGACCTCGTTGCATAGGAAGATTTCCAAATGAGGTAGAAATGAAGACAGGAAATGGATGAATTATTTCGAAGAAGAGGGGTTTAAGAAATAAATAAGAAAGTTAATTCCGGGTCTTACCATTTGAGTTCCGATTAACAGGATCAGTGGTTTATATAACAAATTATTCTGAGACCTCGTTGCATGATAAAATTTTGAAATAATGAAGAAACGAAGACAGGAAATGCTTGAATTATTTCGAAGAAGAATGGTTTGAGAAATAAATAGTAGAGTTAATCCCTAGGCTTACCATTCGAGTTCCGATTAACAGGATCATTGATTTATATAACGAATTATTTTGGGACCCCATTACATTTGAAGGGTAATATAGGAAGATTTTGAAATGATGAAGAAACGAAGACAGGAAATGATTGAATTATTTCGAAGAAGAGTGGTTTGAGAAATAAATAGGAGAACTAATTCCTAGGCTTAACATTTGAGTTCCGATTAACAGGATCAGTGATTTATATAACGAATTATTTTAGGACCTCGTTGCACAGTAAGATTTTAAAATGATGCAGAAACAAAGACAGTAAATGCTTGAATTATTTCAAAGAAGAATGGTTTGAGAAATAAATAATAGAGTTAATCCCTTGACTTACCATTTGAGTTCCAATGGCGCGTGCCACAGTCGACAGCAAGGTCGGTCACACGTCGAACCATATGGTGCGAACGTGGCGAGGAATAACACGGAACTGAGGTAGGAAGACATCGGCGATAATCGGCCACGAGCCTAACCTGTGATGTTTACATTGAGCCCTATCCTCAAACCACGCCTCTCCGAATTCCTTCCCACGATGTTCTCAGAAATATTATAAGCGAAACGGTTACCTTGCATCTATGTTACGTTACAAATTCATATCCTGTATAATGAACAATTTTATAACCTGGTTTTCTTTTCCAAGAAATACAAAGATGTACTGATAAAATAATAGAATACAGGAAATGATCGATAAAAGATCTAAAATGAAGAGAAAAAGGATGGATCTAAGGTATCAGTAAACAATGAAATTTTTGAAAAAAGATCAATTTAAATGAAAAATCACAAATTATCTTTTTATACCTTTCGTTTCGTAACTTCATTTCCTTTAAAAAGAAATATGAGAAGCTATTAAAAAGGTAAACAAAAATGACGGAAAACTTGCTTCGCTACATATCTGTTTATGCTATGTAACAAGTAGACGACTTGCATAACAAATTGCTTTGCAACCTCTTTGAATAAATACAGATCGCGTTAAAAAGGCAAAGAAACGAAGGAAAGTGAAACTTAAAAGACTGTATACGCTGTGTGATGACTCAATTTTGCGCGACAAATCATTTTCTAATCGTTTTGCTCGTTACGCACTCGCTTTTACAACTCATTAACGAATCTTATCTTTCGTGCAACATTTTCTATCTCGTTATTAATAATGGCGTCGGAAGTTGAGGGTGTATAATTCCCACAGCAGCAGCGTTGTGCAATTTTATCGAGGGAACCGAGAAGATCGCTTCATTGTAAACGATACTCTACTACGAGTGATCCATAACAGCAAAAGGTTCAAAAAATCCCCAAAAATTCGAACCTCGAGAGAAATTGAAAAATTCCTTCCCGATAGCATCGAAATAAAAATTACTCGCGTTAATTTAAAACGCGGAGTTCGAATTAATTGCAGGAAAAATTGCGAAAAAGTGTAAAGAACTATGGAAAAGTATAAAAAATTCACGTTTCGTGTTACAGGCCATATCTCATGACCTAAAATATTATACTTTCTTATACTCCTCGCTGCTCAACGAGCACCGTCTGTGCAATTACCAGAGCACGCGTTATCCAAGGTAACAAAGCTCTTGACTTTCCTTCAATCCCCGAGAGGCTCTTAATTTTCCCCATAGAAATAAATAAACAAAAGTGTCACGAGGTTTGAAACGGAAGGCCAGAGAATCGAAGAGTCGGGATTCGCCGTGAAATACGCCGCAATTTATTATAGAATCTACAATTGAAAAAAAGGAACGGGAAAAAGGAAAAACTGGAAAAAAAGAAAAATGGCAAAAAGAGGAAGGAAAAGAGGGGAAAAAAAAAATTCATTCGATAGCCGCACTCGCTCGAGAATAAAAATCCCACCGCGGCCTGTCTATTCTGTCTTGTTCGCGGTTCGCCGGCATAAAATAAACAAAAACCCATCGACGCACCGTCGCGTAATACAAGGCAATCGTTACAATCGTAATTCAGAGACACGAACCGACAGAAGAGGGAACAACTGCTACGGACAATTGATATCGCCTATGCAAACAGAGTAACGTCGATATTCCCAATCGCGCTGCTCGCAAAATTACTGCGACCGCCGGTTTATTTATCGTATGGGCCAGGAGACGAAGGGCCGTGTCAAAAAGCGAGGCAATACGCGCGCGGCACATCCGGCGAAATAAAGCCGTTTCTCATTTTCCGCCCGTGGAAAACGAAAGTTCCTTAACGAGTGAAAAACTACCGCGCGCGCCTTTGCCGGAAATATTACGCGCGCCCGTGGATCGAGTACGAAATTAATACCCGCCTCAGTGTGAATATACGATACGAGGGTAGAGAAAAATAGAAAAGGCGGGAAAAAATAACCCGGGGCCTGAAAGAACAAAAGGAAATTGCGAAAACAAGGTAATCAAATGATCAAAAATTGAAACCGGCAACCTTCGTTAACCCTTTCACTGCCACGCCGAAATCACATGTTTCGCTCAGGACGCCACCAGAGTGCGCCACTAGATGCAAGATTTGTTCTAATATTGTTTCGGTCGCTGTTCCAATGAAAATTTTTAATTGCTCGATGGGGCAATTTCTATTTCAAAGTAGCTTCTAATTCGCGGTTATATTCAAAATACACTGATTGTCAATTTTTACTTAATTTTGACAATTGTAAGTAGCTCAAGTAGTTCTCCGGTCACCAATGACCACCACCGTGGCGCCACAGGAGAAAACATGGCCGGCCACATGTGACCAACATGGCAGTCAATGTATTAACCCTTTGCACTCGGCGATGTTTTTGTTACAGAAGAATTCAAAAACTTTCTGCTAGAAACTCGACGATATTTTTAAAACAGTAAATAAGAAATAGTATACAAAGTAGAATTATTTTACTTCGATATTCCACACCGTGGAAATATAAGTGGCATTATTTTAAATTGGATATATCAATTAACATCGATCTTTGGAACTTCATTAAATGGCAACTGAGGCTCGCCTCTCGAGTGCAAAGGGTTAACTCTCTGGGACACGCTGGGACTAAAAGTGTCCCACCTTTTTTATTGTTTTAATATTTTTATATTTCCTCTTATTTACGTAAAGCAGTTGGTAATACCTTCGACAAATGTCATAAATGTATTCGCTCGTATTGACAACATTCAAAATGCCAGTACAGATTCATGAATTGTTGCAAGCGAAAGGATTATTGCGACAATCTTTTCTTCCTGGTTTTATGTTTTTACATTATGTGATTCCTTTATTAGTAAAGATATACTAATCTTGTTTTATTTAAAACGCAATGAAATTTCTATGCAACACGGGTCTATTTTATTATCTGAAATCTTGTGCCGCAAAGAGTTAAGCAGTCCCGACACAAAATGTATAACGCTGTTCATTTTAGGATCTGGAATTTTTTGATCCGGAATAGAGGATCCACAATTTTTGGTATTCGGTAACAGATCTTGTAAAAATTTGCGATAAGTATGGTACCTTTGTTCAGAGATGCTTGGCGGATCTACGTTGAGGTTAAGGAAACACTATGTTTCTGACAAGAGTCACTTAAAATATTTTACGAGACGTTTCCCTTACGAGCCTAAGTGGAGGAACTTTCTTAAGTAGAGGAGATCCATGAATGATACAGAATTGGAAGGCCTACGGTATAATTAGAGAACCTGTTGCTAGTAGACCCAAGATGCAGAGAATATTCAGAAGCCACGGGTCATCGTCCATAATCCAGACCGTGCAGAACCTCATCATATCGAAATTCTTTAAAACACCAACCTGGTCTGAATCCTAGAACTCTTTTGAACCCCTACAGTCAAAGCTACAGTCCTGATCGCATGGGTAAAATTCGAAGCACAAAATTCGTACTATAAAAACAAAACCCAACCTGAAATTAAAATCTATAATACCAATTAACTGGACAAAAATTGAAATCAAAAGTCTATTTTCCAATGGAACACTGCGAGACTCGAGCTCTCTAGCGAGGGGCCAAGATCCTGTCAATATCCCTGCGTGCCAACGCAGCGCATTTTCACCCTGTTTATCGACCACCGTTCCCTGACCCGCCCCAACAACAAAGTACTTAAAACACGGGAAGATCAAAAGTGAGCGCGGTGAAAGAGGCAAACTGGGAACAGATTAGCATCCTACGCGGACTGTGGACCACGGCATGTCACTCGAGCATGGCCTTAATGTACTCTAAATATTTTTCCAGAAAACGAGGAGAAAAGAGAAGCCCGGAAACGTTTCTCCCTCGGGGAGAGGGTGGATATAACGTACGTATAACCCGAGTGCCTGTGATGTGGCCAGCGCGAGTGTAAACACCGCCTTAACTCGCCCCGGCCGGAATCGAATTCGCGCGGAAAGGGTGAAAGCAAAGCGGAGCGGAGAGAGGTCGAGAGTCCAGTTAGCCCGAAGGATCGCGCGTACATCTTTATGCAGATACAGACACGGGCCCGGTGCTTTGTAAATTTTCAGGGCGAGCACCTCTTTAGAGGAGCACAGGGTGGGCCGGCGGTTGGGGCGGGGGCGTGGGTGGGTGGCGGTGGGTGGGATGGTCGTGGCACACGCGCTTTGCGGATTTTTCAATCACGTTCCGTACTGACAGGATTAATAAAGCGACGCGCGCTGCGCGGAGAGTTTCCAGACTCATTTCATGCAGAATCGAATTGGATTTCCAGGTCGGGGCCGGTGTGTATCTGTGTGCAACGGAGAGACCTGGTCCCTTTGATGTGCCACGCTCGGATACCGTCCGACTATCTCTGTCCGTCTCTGGCGCGAAAACGATACCACCTCGTCCAGTACTTTGTTACATCGCCACTAAATAATCGGTTTATAAAAATTCATCGCGGGTCCAGCGAAGCGGCGGGTTTAGAGCACGGTGCACAGGATGCCACGATCTCTGTGACGGATCGGAACTGGCCCCGACGAATACCGTCTTCCGGATACTTCTGATCGATCCAATAGCGATTTCAACGTCCACGAATTTTCTTACGAATATTAACTCACGATTATCGATAGAATCGGTGCAGGGTACGATGAGTAATTAGCGATTTGAACACCTTGCGAACGGAACAAGAGTACGGTTTTTGAAAAACCGTACCGTGGGGTCGATAGTCATTCAAAACTACCAGCGCTCATTTCTGCTTGACAGGTTAAACGCCACACCGATTTTACGTACCGTTCACACCACAGTTAGCCGTCATTTGGGCCCTTTCGGGCCGTACGAACCGCCGAGGCTTGAACGGGAAAGTCTAGCACCGGTTCCTAGGGTCCCTAGGGACCAGCCTGGCGTTCAACGTGTTACACACGATTTTGGTTCATAGCGACACTGGCAATAAAGACATAAAAGTCCAACACATTACGTCCACTACTTAACTTGGGACGTGCGATCCTAGAGCTGCAACAGCGGATGCATATAAGTTTACCTCGGCTATAATAACGCATTTACATGGACACATTTATGAATCCCTAGGCCCTATCAATTGTTTTCGCCGAACGCATATAAGCTGCGGTCGTCCGCAAAGGGTTGATGTCGAAGAATTGAATACGTAAGGATTAACGTGTCAGTTGCCTAGGCAAGCTCTTCCAAGAAGATCTGTAGAAACGCATCCGTCGATGCGGAGAAAGAAAGCCTATATATTGTTTCCACTCCTAGAGCCATCGATGGGCCCGAGTCAATGAGGTCCTGGTTTATGTCTTTTGACGAGCGCCCCATGACTCGTGGACACGTGGACCACCTGGAACGTTTAGGCTAGGTCCCGAAAAAATAAAATCGGTTTCACTAAAGCTTGGGACAGAGCTTCTCCAAGACAGAGTCCTCTGTACCAGCCCTAATCGCGTAATAAAGCTTGTATTAACCACTTGCGCTGAAAAGACGTGTCACGCACGTAGTAATGCTTTCGTCGCAGAATCGCCAACGACGTGGTGTACACGTCGTCAGGCAATTGTCACAGAAACACTGGACCGTTCTGGCACACACGTCTGTGAATTTCTTGTCGGCGCAAATGGTTAACACGGAATAGTGCTTTCATCCTTTAATACCTATACCTATACTATACATGTTCACTAATTTGTTAGCTGCGCTGGGGCGAAAACGCGTCGTAAAAATGCCACGTTGTACGAGAGATACCTGTACTTGGATTGGGAATAAGCGCGAAATATTTGAAACGATACGAAACGAAGTAATGCACGGTTTCAACCCTCCAAGACCTATTAACCGAAGCTAACGACCCAACCAGACGCATGCATAGACGAGAAAAAAGGAAGAATAAATAGCGGGGAACAAAAGGGAAGAAAAATGAAGGCACAAGAAAGGAAGTATAATTGGCTGCTAAATACGTTATAATTGGCAAGGGAATCGATCGAGCTGGGTCGATTTGCCAAGGAAATCCGGTGGAACCGGTTGGCAACGTCTAGCCACACTGGAAGATTGAGCCGTGCTGTACGATCGAGAAAGACGGGAATAACGGGAAAAGGTAGTCGTACACGCGTAGGGTCGAGGGTTGAAGCCAGCGGAGAGCGAAGCCAGAGGATTGGTACGTTTTTAGTGGTTGCAGCACTCGAACGTGCCAGAGCGAATATATCCTGCACGAGTGCATACACGCGCGGGTACACGCGCGCTCGCGCACTGAGTGGTTCGAATGTAACGGTGTGCGTGTGCATACGTACTCACGCACACGGCCACGGCCTTTATTCTTGCTATCTCGGTGCACGTGCAAAAGCACTGGCCGGCTCTCCGAATATTTTCCTTCTAATTTAATTTCACCAGGCCGGAGTGCAGCGTACGCATTACTTCGCACGTATCCCGGCAAGAGGGAACAGATTGAGATTGAGAAGGGGGAAGAAGCACGCACGTTGCGATATAACGATGCACGCTGGTGGCTTTTTAAAAGGCCGATTAGGGTGGTATCACGCGCTGGTATAAGGAAGCGTCATCGCAATTGATTTTTTCTCCCTCTCTTCTGTCTCCCTTTTCCTCCATTTTTATTCCGTGTTTTGCTTTCTTTAATTGTTTCTACCGACGTTTGCCATTTTTATTTCCCTTTTCTTACGTCTTTTTATTTTTCTTTCCTCTTTCACGTACGATTGCCCGCGACAGAAAGACGTAATAATTAGAGCCCACTGATTACGAGATCGTGCCAATGGTCTATATATCCCGCTCGCCCCAACACGCTCGCGCGACACTCGAGAGCACTTGAATTTTAGAGGAACTCGTGGTACGTTTATCAGACGCGCGACCCTCTACCCTCCGTCACTTCAACCACGCGAAACCATTCAGACGTACTTTACGCGAGCCGTTTCCGAAGCACCGACCCGAATCTAGGTTGTGGTTCGCGTGCAGATCGAAGAATTTATTTGGCTAACGAGATGCACTTTTTTAACCATCCGTTATTCGTGTCTTTTAAATTGACACTCTGACTGTGCGTTGGTCATATATGACCAGCCACGGTTTCTCCTGTGACGCCACGTGGTCATTGGGGACCACTAATAAAATAAACCCTCCATTGGGTAAGAATGTTGTCTTGTATCACCAATTTATTATTATTTTGCCATTATATTTGTAGGATATTTTTAGGGACATGACACAGAATTAAGAGTTGTGGAGAGTCCGTCGGTTGTCAAGATAGTCATGCGAAATAGAGTTGTCATTCGGAATACCGTAATTAGTAAGTCGAGTTACGGTCGTAGTCTCCTAGTAAAAGCCTTATCTGGGATTCGCTAGTAAACACCTCACAAAACCACCAAACCACCTTGATCCTACACTTTGAATAATAAAAATACTCCCGTGACGTCCTGAGCGAAACATTTGACTGCAACGTGACAATCAAAGGGTTAAACGGTACCACGTTTGCTTCATAATGTCCCCTAGTTTCATTCCCCTCTAATAATCTAAACAACGGCTTAATCGAGAAATTCCCTTAAATTTTAGACACGTAGGAATGCATCTGTCAATGCGAGAAAGAAAACCAACATTTTGTTTCCACTCTCAGCGATATCAAGGGTCCCGAGTCAATGGGCGCCTGGTGTATGTCTTTACCGCCAGCGCCCCATGACTCGCGGACACGTGGACACGACGTTTGGCATGAAAAGAATCCCAAAAATCCCTGAAAGAATTCGTTCGTTGACGATAAGAGAACCGTACAGACCTTTTCCAAGTATTGACACTGTGATCACCGTGCCAGCCCCCATTTCGAATAATAAAACTCGTCGAAACACGAAACAG
Organism: Eufriesea mexicana; assembly: GCF_001483705.2. NCBI lineage: Eukaryota > Metazoa > Arthropoda > Insecta > Hymenoptera > Apidae > Eufriesea > Eufriesea mexicana. The sequence goes on along the minus strand of NW_016909275.1, from coordinate 367,809 downwards.
TGCCTTCGTTCATTGACCCCTCGCGACATCCCTTCAGATATAACCTATTCGAACCACGTCAGAAAAGCTCGTGCGGATTACTAAGTTTCCTTTTCTCGTTTCAGTGTTATCCAGCAAGAACGGCGCAGCATCCTCTGACTCGAACTCGACGAAAGTCGTAGTAGACGAGGAAGACGACGAATCGTTGGCAGAGATTACGTTGGAGGAGTTCAAAGAGAGGTATAGGAGACTGATACCCTACATGACATTCTACGTAGCCAACAACTACGTGAACGGGCAGGCACAGATCCCTCAAGTCACAGCCGAGAAGGAGGCGCAAAGTAGCCCGCTGGTGAGAAAAATCCCACAACCGTTCACCAGAGTGAACAACGTGCCACGAAGAGGGAACAACAATTACCGCGCGAGCGTGCAGAACCAAGACAAGAAGTTCGTTCCATCGGTACAGTACGACCCGAGGAACGTGGGAGCTGATAGCGACTACTTCACGCCCGTGAGATACAATTCGAAGATCAATTACGACGAGTATTCGACACCGTACCAATTGTACCAGGAGCAGAAGCTAGCGTCGTATCCTGAAATAACAACGGTATCCAACCAGATCACCCATAAGGAGAACCGATTCCATGCAAACGTGAGACCATTACGACCTTACACGACAAATGGCAGAGATCAACTGCCTAGAAAACAACCGATTAAACCGATCTATGGTGCCCTGAGAGACGACTACATCCTCGATTATAATGTCAGACCGAGCAATAATATCGCCCTTAATTATCCCGTTAAGGATTTCCAGGATCATCGACAAATTCCATTGCCGGTTTATCCCAATGTATTAGAACCTATCCCAGGTGCTCAGCAACCCCCTATGCTCCCTCAGCTACCTCGAAATCCGAACGTGAACCTGCAGCAGATAGTGGAGAGTTTTCATCTGAGCGAGCGTTTGCCGGAAACATTGAACAAGGAGAACATAAACAGCAGCTTGAAGACGCTCGTCGAGATACTGAACATCCTTCACAATAAGAAGAAGGAAGAGTTCCCGCAGATCCAGGCACCGCCTCTTACACCGTTAGCGCCGGCACCTCTGCCACTCAGGGTGCCACAGAAGGCACCGAGCTACAAACTGCGACCACATAGGCCGAAGGTGATCACCGAGACGCGGTTCCCGGCTACACCGAATCCACTGTACCTGACCGACGACCCTGAACGTTACAAAGTAACGTTGTACGACGAAGAAACGAAACCCAAGCCTCCGCCACAAGCCGGTTACAACACGAACAGCTTGACCAGTAACAAGGTGGTGGAGTATTATATTCCTGTGGTGCAGGAAATTCCAATGAAACACAAAGAACAGTTCCTGCCGACGATCAGACCGCAAGCTAACGAAGGTCCCACCGACCATTCATACGCGATCACGGAGGATCTCAGTGACGACGTGTTGCAAGAGGAACGGTATCCGTTGCCACCTGTTACCACGGAGAGCCCTGTTTACACCTACACCACACCAAGCGAGGTCTCCACCCCGAAACAAACTGGCCCGCAGACGTCGCTGAAGTATGGCGCCACGCGTGGGGAGGCTAATGTAGACTACCCAGCCTATTCCAGCATACCCCGGACCAACTTCAGTTGCAAGGAACAGCGTTACAAGGGATTCTTCGGTGATCCTGACACTGGATGCCAGGTAACGTTCTTGTGATCCTTGTTTCCTTTGTTTCTCGTTTTAATTTAAATCCTCGTGGTTCTGAATGTGACTACAGGGTGTTCTAGGTCTGGACTGATCCTATTACGATGCTTCTTCGATGTGATCTATTACTCGAACTGTACAGTAACATCGTAAATACGTATTCTTCGTGAATCTTTGCAAACGTTTTAGTCGTGAACCACTGTTACACAATTACTGTTACGCTTGTTACACGATCATTGTAAATATTACTGACTCGATCGATGGTTCCTCTTATCAGGAAAAAACGTAAACACGATGTAGATGTGCTTCAACGAGTATAGTAATAGTATTCCAAGTTGTAAACTGTCACTATTCGTATTTATGTCTCGAAAATAAAGGCAGATAGAGCTGCAGTGTGTACATTTCTTGCTCAGAACGACTTTCCAAACATGTTGGAAAAGTTTGTTGGTTTAGATATAGAACACTCTGTACGAAGGATAGAAAAGGTCGATTCTATACTATTGATTTACTTTTGCGAGATATTTGTATCGTCTATCCTAATTGTCTAAAAGCTTTCGAATCTACTTCGGAATTTTGAGGAATGCTAATAACGTTGTTCTTGCAGGTATGGCATTACTGCGATCTCAACGGCGGTAAATCATCGTTTTTATGTCCGAACGGTACCATATTCAGTCAAGTGGCGCTGACGTGCGACTGGTGGTTCAACGTAAAATGCGAAACGACGACTCAATTGTACGTGTTAAACGAGCGACTGTACAAGTACATTTTGCCGATAATGCCAAAGTTTCCGGAGGACTTCACCGGCCCGGAAGTAGATCGGTATTTGGAGCTCAAGTTTAAGGAGATGGAGGCGAAACTGAAGGAGAAGAAGCTGAAGAAACAGCAGGAAGAGAAAGAGAAAGAAAAGCTGAAGAATAAGCAACAAACACAAGAGAAAGAAAACGAGTGAAAGATACATTTAAGTTGTAGTTAAATTATTGCAATTTTGCAGGTTCAAACCTAGTATGTATTTAACGTATCTTGTTGCCATTATTTGTTATAAATAGCAACGAACGATTATGGGTTGTGTGTCTTACACATCTTAGGATGTGAAGAAATTTTGTGAAACTCAAAAATGTGCAATATTTTTATTATAGGTTCGTGTGTGATTTCTTTTTTTTTTTTATATTTAGTGTATTCTATAAGGAAAATTGCGTATAAGATCTCCACATTGAGGAAATCAAATTATTTTATCACGATCGAAGTATTTAATTATTATATCGAATTTAACTATGCAAACACTTAAAGCAGCTGGAAATACGAGAAAAACATACATGGAATAACCGATTTCCCTCTAGTCATATTTGTACTGTGTAATTATTTATAACAGGATATACTTTACTATATTATAGAAAATTTTTGAATATGTCCATGCATATAGAGAGCAACAGTGGTCTCTTATCTCTTAAATATATCACGTATACAACATATTATACTTAATAACAAACAAATATAACAGTGAATTAATTTGGAAATTTCCTACTTTTGAGGAAATAGTCTATGCGTTTAAAATTATGTATCAAAACAAATTGGTTTTTCAATTTTGTATTTGTACTTTATACTCTATTGCAAATATAAAATAAAATTATTTATTTACCGTTTGATATGGATATCTTTTTTAGAATACATGCAATGCTATCTCTAAGAATTTCTTCTAATCTCAAAAAACTTTTCTACGACACAGATAAAAAATTAACTTGGACTCACCTTTTTTGACTGCCGAATCCTCTGCAAGTTCTTGCTTACACGATCAAACGTACTGTAGAAATCCAACAGCTGTTGTTCATTCTGACAAACACCAAAGTAAAAATATATTCATTTGCTTAACTGAAATAATAATAAATGATTTGCATTGGTTATAATACAAACCTTTTTAATTAATGGTTGATAATTATGTTTTTGATGTAACCGTAACATACAATGAGAACATCCAGCTATATCACAATTTTCACAGTAGTATCCCACCGATTCATTGCAACGTTCTGAACAAGTATTTCTTATAACGAAAGTATTTTCATTATCATTTTCTGTTAACATAATTTTCGAATGATTTTGCAATGCTTTTCCATGGATCTAATAAAATGAACACAAAATATCACTAGCTATCCTGAATTTATATGTAATATTGTACAACAATGCATTTATTTTTATTATTTCTTAAAGCATTTATTAAATATAACTAAAGGTATATTTTTAGAAAAAAAACAAATAATGAATAAATACAAAAATCACTATCATACTACAAACAATATACCTTGGAATAACAATTATGACAAAAGAGAGCAATACATTGTGGACACTTTATGGCTGCTTGAATTCCACATTCGTGACACAAGCCTGAAAATAAAGTACGCTTTATTTTAACTTAAAATAATTTAGAGTAATATTTTGTTCTCTGATACGATACAGACCTTCTATAGACTGTTGCTTTGATTTAATACTGACTGATTTATGAAAAGAAATATCTACATCGTCTGTATTAAGTGGTCGATTATGCGACATAACCATTAAACCCAATGTATATACATTTAAAGGTAATGAAAAATTTTGATCACTCTCACATCGTGAAATCGTGTTACACTGGGGACAAGGTTTATGAAGAAATGATTTTGTACACTTGTCACATATCACATGTCCACAACTTAATAATAAGGGAATTACACCGCGAAAAGGAACAAATTCTGAAACAAACAAGATAAACGAACTCTCTCAACATATTTCCTAATTGTATTTTGCAAATAAAAATGTTTCATACGATAAAGCAGAACGATGATCATAATGTTAACCTTATAATATTCTAACCTCTAGAATACATTTACGCTATCTATATTTGCAAAGGAAAATAATATTAAAGCGAAGAAGCTTCTTATATACCTTTCATTAAGTTACCATTGAAGAATATGCATATTTACAAAAATACATAAAAAAATATTGCAAAACAATTACTGAAACAATGCTATACAACGTTATACACAAGTATTTCATTTGTTATTTCATATATAATGTGTAAACAATCAAATAAAAGAAGTATCAGTAAATGCATTCAATGATTACCTTGAAAAAAGAACTGATGTTTACATTGTATACAAAACACGTTTCGAAGTTTTGTAGGCGGAAAGTCATAATTCTGAATATATTTGGTATTTTTTCGTTTGGTCAGCATTTTGTTCACTCTGACTTAATAATCTGTACGATCACTAATTTCAAACACGCACTATATCGAATCTACGTATCGTTTAAAGTTTATATACCGCGACACGAACACGCGAAAGCTCAAACGTAAACCATCTCACATTTGAATTCTAGCTCAGTGCCGGCACAAGATAGTGGTACCTATACACTTCAATCCTCAAGTGGTAGGGTGCAAAACACTTGTTACAGATTTGCTATATTACAGTCAAATTATTTCCGCTGGACAAAATGCGGTTAAAATGAATACTTTAATAAAACGATATATTAAATTTTATTCGATTGTACATGAATATCGTGTGTATGTTTCTACGTTACTTCCAAATACACAATTTATAAATTGCAAAGCTAATTTAAAATTTTATTCAATAAATAATAATTTTATTTTTATTATTTTGATACGAAAGTAAAATTCTATACTACTTTGATATTAAAATAAAGTTCAAATAAAAAAAAAGTTTCTACAACATTATTAACCAATTAAAATTTAAACGTAATGCAATAAGTCACAAAATTTGTATTGCTCGTTAACGAATTCAATTATGTTTGAAAAATAACCGCACCAACTGTATTTGAATTTCGTTTACAACAAATTTAAAGCTTCACTTACTTTAATCACAAATTTTGCAATTGTCAAATATTCGAATAGAAGATAAAATATAATAGTAATAACATCGAGTAGCCGTTAGAAGTAAAACAAAGTAAGAATTTGATAATTCTTCGCGATTAATACGAACACGACGACATGTTTAAAATTGAACTGCCGAAATACGTTTCAACCAGTTGTAACGAACTTCAATAGATCACGTGATCGGCATCCTAGTACAAAACCGGTGCAATTGTAGTCACGTGGTTATGAGTGCCTCACGATCCTCAAGACAGATGCCGCCGCGATCTTGAGAACTGCACAATTTGGCAAAAACATAAAAAGTCAGCTGGATAAACAGCGTAGTTATGTTGGATCCATTGGATTCTAGGCGCGGTCGCGACCAAAGATCCGTTATGATCCCACCTAGTACAAACGCTTCAGCGAGCAAGAGGATCGTAAACTTTAAACACTATATTTCAGCTACGTATTATTCTTGTAATATGGCAAATACGAATATCAATTTAGATCGTGATTATTAGATACAAATTCGATACAAAAATATTTTATACAAAATACATACATGAAAATGCTCGTATTGTTAGACGAACCGATGTTTTCAGCTATTTAAAAATGAGAATATCGAAACGAAATATGGTCGAAATGAAAATGTTTAACGTAATCGTGTGCATACGTACGTTTCTAACCACAAATATCAGAAATGTCACTCTTCACGTGTATACATATTCCTTATACTTACACATTAACGATAAATTTCAGATAAATCTGCTGCGTTTGAGAAACGCATGAAATTATCGTTAGAACATTATACCGTAGGAAACGAAACAGTCTGGTATCTTTCAACGATTGCATGATAAATATGCGATATACGTTTTAAGTGTTTCCTCAAATTTACAATTTGATTGTCCTAAATCGTTCCTTTCGCAAATTCTTTAATACAGGACTGGAAATAAATAAGAGGATTAGGCATCTTAAACATCGTACAAATTTATTATTCTAGAACATACATCGCTTACGAACCAGTAGCTAATACCATGCGTATTACAAATTTGCAACGACGGTACGTAGTTTGGACACAGCAAAACGTAACCTAGCTATCATTACCGAGACAAATTTGTACGTACAATGCAACATCGTTATATTTCAGAGATAATTGCAACGACCGACCGCAGTAAGTAAATTTATCCGAGATCCAGTCGACGATTATTCGAGTTTTCATCTTTACGTAATCGACGCGATCGCGCGCGACCCGCGTCCGCCACAAACCATGGGATAGGCGAGGCAAGAAGAAAGAGGAAGCGAGATATCGGATTTAGGCCGCCGCTCGAACAACAGTACGTATGTACAGGCGAAACGGTCTCTGGACTAGGCAAGCCGAGCGAAAGAGCTGTGGCAAGGTCTAGGCTGGCTGGCATTCAAGGTCGCGTGCACAGCGCAAAAGCCCCCGGATCTATCCCCGCTCCAGATTTCTAGCGCCCTTTGCCTCTAGCCGTCTTTGTCACTCCACCAGGTGCATATACACATTTCGCTGGGTCCTCTCTGTCCGTCTCGCTCGTTCTCTCTCATCGTCATGGCTTCTCGCTTCTCCACGACCAATCGAACCTTTTCTCGCTCCTTCCCGTAGCTCACTCCCGCTTCCACCTACTCCCCTCTTCCTGTCTTTCTCTCTGCCCCACCGCCAGTCGCCAGTCACTCCCCTCTCACGCTGCTTTGCCCTTTCCGCGTGCAACATCGATTTACCCATAAAAATTCCCCGCGCTCAACTCTATCACTCGTCTATTACTTCCTGGACGGTGTTCGGCGTCTCTCGTTCTCCCGGATTCACCGTTGTAATACGCAACAAAAGCATGATCGATCCGCGGATAATTCAGCAGCGGTAGCGCGGCTGGCGTTGCTTGAAATCGCTTATTTACATGCCTTCTCGTGCATACACGTATACGGACGAGTCACGTATACTATTGCCGCATGCGACTTGGCGGCGCGGTAAGAGGAACAAGGATGTGCTTAGCGGCGTTGCGAAGAAACGGAATCTCAGGCTCGCAGCTACGAATTATTCGAGCCTGCTTTGCCTCGTAAACTGCCATGAATAAAGTATAATAACGAGGAGCGAAGAATTATTTTCTGAAAATCGTTCTCTCCCGCTCTCGGAGCGAACAGTGCGAGGCGACAGTTGTAACATGTTCGCAGGTCAAGTTCGCTTACAAATGTCAATCGATTCCGCATGTGAATATGACGTCACTAGGATTGAATAGTAAATAGAATTATCCGAATTACTTTTGAAATGCTAACACGAGGCAAACAAGTATGAAATCTAATTGCAAATACATCAGGTAATGTTCAACGTATCATGTCTTATAATAGAGGTTATTTCTTTTATTTACACTGGTTTACTTAACCTCAAAGGTGAGAAGCGAACCGAGTAGGATGCTGCTGTGTGTTTCTTTCAGGCACGTTGCAGCTTCTGCAAGTTATTCCCGGTAAACAAAGCACCGATATATTTTACCATGACAGTACCTTCGGAAAGAAGAATTTTCGCCAGTAAGAAACACTGTAAGCCAGTTTACTCTAACCTCCGACATCCATGCCAGCTCGTTTCAATGTGGAATTATTAATCATGGAATTCTTACAGAATACCAGACGCCACTACGTAGACGTCGTCATTATTCACCAAGAATCCGATCCATCCTACCGTTTCGAATATTCTCGTTCTTGACACTGTAATTGCGATATTCGAACTCGATTCTACATCGAATTCGGTTGACCTAGATTAGGCACTAGGCGAAGTGGAGATTCGCAGGCCGTTCCCCGTTTCCTTGCACGCGTGCTGCGGGGAAAAGAAACGGATATACACGGACGCACGTTTTACATCGGCGAAACGAGTCCTGTAATACGTGGAGCGCGCGTTAGCGTGGCAAAAATGCGAGGTGAAACGAGGTTCGCGAGTAGGCTAATATGGAAGCTGCGCGAGCAGCGAATTCCTTGTCGCAGGAGTCGTAGCTGCAAGGCGAGGGAGAGAGATAGACGAGACGGTAGAAAGCAAGAGAGATGGCAGGAAGGAGAGTGAAATAGTGGAATAGTCCGGGCTACGAAAAAGAGATGAATGAATAATTTTGAAGTAGTGAACAGGCGGAAAGCCATCGATTGAAATTTTCATCATGCTTTCGCACGCGCATGTTCGCCCGATTATTTATTCACGGAACAACGAACGGACAAGCAGACGTCGGGCTGGCGAGCAAACGAACGAACGCTGCGTAGTTGGACGATGGAAAAATATAAAGAGGCGAGAAGGAAAGAGCGACGTCTGAAACGGTTTTTAGACGTTATGGAAAGTTTCAGCCGAGGTGTGTATACGCGGCTGAAAGGTTCGAGTTAATCCTGCCACGTGTACCATTCCTTCGAATGGAACGTTCTCAAACCTGGCGAAGATAGCTCGAGGTACAGCTAATTTCATATCGAGCGCTCAAGCGACGAATTTAAAGGAACACGTGGTCGCGTTATTATTAGGTGTCTGCATCGGTATAAAGCGTAGCCAGTGGTTTCTAGTGAATTTCAGGCTGACATTCAGGCGTTTTGTGTTTTAATATTGCGGCGTTCACGTTCGCGTCAGCGTGCACCCACGCTTTAAATTCATTTCACGAAGTGCAGCAGCGTCGGGTTTGAAAAAGGGCGACGCACATGTCGTTCTCGACGTTTCCAACGGCCCGGTCGCATTACACAAGCGCGTAGAATTACAATATCGGATTTCATTTTCCGTCATAGGACCGGAGATTTCTCGGAGAAAGAGCCGGCGGAATGCTTCCGAGTGAAATTCGCCGCGCGGTGAACGGTTTTGCGCGATCACCGCTTCTCTTGCCCTCCTTTGGAACAAGTATATTCTATACTAAGAGCGGAGCAGCCAGCTAGGATGCTAGGCGTTTCCTTTGAGCGCGATATAGCTCGCTCGAAAATGCTTTCAACACCCGGAGCGACAATGTATCGTCGCGAGAAGAGAGCATGACACGTTTATCAAACCCGATGGTCCCTTGCAGTAGCAACTGGCTTCGCAAACAATGAGCTACCCGTCTTTATTACGACCATCGGTGTAACTGGATTTTTCTCCCCGGCCAGACCCAACGTTGCCACAGAGGCTGCAACGTAACATTGTACAACGCGTATTCCATGGACATCCTGGCAGCTCGTTCTTTGCTCTGTCACGCGATCGATCAATTATACGTTCATTATACATTCGCAAGGAAGAGAATTCTGCCAGGCAATGATATTCATGTAATTCAAGACGTCGCTCGGCTATACCCGTTTTCCTTGCAGCCTGTAAAAAGGGAAGCATTATCAACTCGCTGACAGTTCTCTTCGCACCAAGACCGATAAGGAACGCGGGTACGCGTGCATCTTTCACGGCGAATCCGCATTCAAGAAGGAAGGATAATACAGGCAGATGGGCAAGCTCAGGCCGAGTCAGCTGGCTGAATTCCGCAGGAATTTTCGAGGCTTCCCCAACGGGCAATAACGAGGATTCGGCCTCGTTTATCACCACTTGTAGCTCTACTCTGGCCGGCCAAACCGTTTTCTCTCGCTCGTGCTCGCAAAAGGAAGAAGACACCGCGACTATCTCGCTTCCGCGACGGCCGCTTAGCCGGCCCGCGACGCGTGTACGTGGCCCCTTTCAGCCCCTTATTTTCACACCGTTTTCACAGGTATCGTTACTACCACCTTCGTCCTCGCTCACGCTGTCTCTCTCAGCCTCGTTCTCCCGCTCTATCCTCTCCTCTCTCTTCGTTTCTCGGCGAATCGAGGGTTAGACGTAGGCGGATAAGCGCGCGCGCGCTGCACGCCGGTATAGGCCGCCCCGTTCTCCTGCAGCTACGTGCAACTTCCGTTTTTCGATGCACGAGGGAGACGCGGTTGTCTGGCACGCGACTCCTCGGCTTCCTCCGCGTCCCCATTCTACTTTTGCTCCGCCGACGCACAGCTGATGCTTCTGCCCCGAGTCTGGCCGGATAGCGTCTTCTCCCTCGAGGGAAAAAGGCACCGTGAAAGTCAATGAGACAGCTGTAGAGTCGGCGACTCCCCGAGCGGCTGATAATGAACCCTGTCGATGGATCGATTAGACGCGAGATTTATCTTTCCTTTTGTCACGGACGATTACTCGAACGCGTACCCGGTTCCGGTCTCCCTGTCTTCGGCGCCATTCGAGTCGCGGCTAACAGCGACGAGCCGTTACTTTCCCTCCGAGGCTTTTTCCATCGGTCTTTGACACCGTAAGATACACTTCGCGATAGGAAGAAAGTTTACCGAGATGGCTGACGTATTAATTAACTGCCGCGTATTAATCTTCGCGGAGTAATCGAAAGAAGCAACGAACGTCGTGCCCTCGTCATCGCGGTACACTGGCACGTAGCCCGGAACTTTTAATATTCCACGGTGTCACCTCGTCTTTCTTTTTTCTCTCCTTTACTCTCCCTTCGTCTTCACCCTTTTCTCCTCTTTCTTCTTGGCAGCTAAAAACGCGCGTACAAGGCGGACGATGGCGCTGCAGCGGCGATAGATTAGCGACGAGATCGAAGGCGTCGTAACGCGAGACGGGGTGAACGGGAAGGAAATTAACAACTTCTCTTTTCTCCGATCGTCGAGTTTATTGCGACTTCTCGCCTCCACTCGGTAGGCAGATTCATCCCGGCTGGTCGATCGCACGGAATCTACTCCAAAGGCCAAGATACGCCGGCACACAGAGCGAAGAAGATGACGAAGCGAGAGTGGTCGATAGTTTTCTTTCCGGTATCCCGCTTTCCTCATCCCCTTCGGCCTCGCCTTTCCACCGTACTCCTCCGCCAACTCCAGTTTCCATGCGAACGACGGCCCAGCGCTTTGCTTTCTTCGCAGTTTAACGCAGCATCTATACGAGTTCGTTGCGATACGTGTCCCGATGCAACTGTACAGCTACACCGTCGACAGCAACAATGACGACGACTTGTTTTCATCCTCCGCGTTCCAGCTCCCTTTCACGCCCCCCTTTTTTCCGCCCCTGTTCCTCCGCGTGTCTGATACGGGCAAATGGGCTACATCCTTCGCACAGACGAGTGCGTTAAACAGAGAAATCTGCCAATTATGGTAAACTGGTTAAGCGACAGACGAACAAACGACTAGACGACGAAAGAAATCCTGTCTACTCTTGCACAACTGACTGGTAGCATATGAAATCGTATGAAATTCTTCAGCCATATCGAGGAACATTTCGTATGGAATTTCTTCCAACGTGTTCCTCTTTGTCCAGTGATTCGAGAAGTTTGCAATTCTTCGGGATAATTCGAAGGTTACAAATTCGATTCGGCTATGATGTAGTTAGTAGCTAGACGTTGAAATCCTATTTGTTAAAAGGTTGATTATGAAACGATATTTTAAAATTTATACGGTGTGTAAGGCTCAATAGAGATTACGAATTTGATTCCGTGGGGTTTAACTCTTTGCGGCACAGACCCATGTTGCATAGAAATTTTATTGCGTTTTAAATGAAACGAAATTGGTATACTTTTACTAATAAAGGAATCACATAATGTAAAAACATAAAAAAATAATCATTTAATTGAATTTGTTGTTATAGGGTGGGACTCAAACAGTCTCGCGAACACATTTATAATATTTGTCGAAGTTATTACCAACTGTTTTACGTAAATAAGACGAAATATAAACCTATGCGCATGCAATTATTGCAATATTTCGAGGTGGGTCTAAAAATATCCCACCATGCACTACGGTGCATCAAAATGGCGGGACACTTTTAATCGCAGCGTGCCCCAAAGAGTTAAAAGGATCATGTTAACGTATTGTAGATGCATGGTTGTTCGTGAGAGTACATAGACAGAGTGAAATTTTGGTCACGAAGGATCTAAAATCCATCAATGAGCCTCACACCTAAAGTTAGCCCAGTGTAACAATATCTGACGTCAGGCCCCTAGTCCAACCCTAATCGTACGTCGTTCCCTTAGAAATAAAACGACCGTGTGTATAAAATCGCATCGATTCTTTAATAAACCAGTCAGTACGTCTCTTCACAGTTTCAGTTGCTTCGTTTCGCGTATGAAATTAGTGCTTTTTTATTATGGCACATTTGTGTATTGCCTCGGCGAGTCTATCGAATCGAGCAAGGTTTATTTAACGCATCGATTCCTACAATTCGTTTCATTATCCCGGAAAATTCAGGTTTCAAAACATTGATTGATATCCTATTGCTAAAAATTATATCGTATTCTGAATATTCCGTGTCATTAATATCATTATACCCTGTTTTAAATAATTCGCGCGATAATTTCGTCGTCTCCACTCGATCGTTTCCATTTCCCACCATCGCGTTTCGCGATTCGCGATCAGCAAAGCTGAAACTATGCTTAGCGGCTCGTCGCGCAAATCGATGCGATGAATAATGCCACGCACTTTCGCAATCACTCGAGACTGCCGATCCTTACGACGTCGAAATTCGCGATAATAATTACTATAGCCGTGGCGCGAAAGAAACGTTAAGAAAGAGAAGATATTCCTGAAATATTCCATCGTCGCGCGTTACAAGAAGTAACTTGCATGAAAGCCGCTTCATTCTTCAAATATTTCATAAAACCTCTTCCCGGTTTATTACAACGAGTTCCAGCAGGGTAAAATCCGCAATATCGCGCGAACGTCGTATAATCGCGGAACTGCGACTGCGGAATACAAACTTCGAACGGTTCCCGTCTTCTACAAGCCATTTACACCTTTTCGCAGCGTCGATATTATTTCCCCGCTTCGTTCTAACGCGAGGATAACGCTTGCAGTGAGAAAAGGGCGTTGGGAAAAAAGGAGAGCGGATAAGGGATGAGCGGAGGGTTGGGACAGGGGTAGTTTCCGGTTGTCGTATTCATGGCGTGCCACGAGTTGGATGTTTGTACAAGTTGGGCAATCGGCGAGTGTTTACAGGCCCTTTTCCGAATTCATTAGCGCTTTTCAGATGGAAAGCATTTAATTCTGCGATGGAGGGCTCGCAAAAGCATCGATATCGCGCGAGTTCGCATTCGCGAGGGAACGAAGCTGGTCTCGCGAGTTCATTTCCTTCGGTTCGGGTGGGAATCTCGTCGATGCTCGATAGGCAAGTCAAGGGACAGGTCTCACGGAGATGTTCGGTTCGATACGACGACGTTCCGTTGGAAAATCGTGATTGGAATAGAATGGCGAAGGGAACCGTCCTCTGCTTCGTCATTTTTATCGTTTTCTCTCCCTCGTTTCCCTTCGTTTTCCCTCGCGTCTTCGCTGCGCTCGAGTTCCCGATTGAATTTATAATTTTCGAGATGGAAAATTACGCGCGATAGGGATCGCGAGTATCACGGGCCGCGCGTCGATTCATCGCGGCCTCGCAATTTGGCGTAGCGCGTGCTGTTAGCAAACCGACGGCTACAAATTGATGCCCTCTGGGCCCAATGTCGGTAAATTAATAGAGCCAGCGTTAGGTTCAATCGATGATGCGCAATAAATTGATGAAATCGTTATTGCACTGTCCGGTATTATTTAATCAGCGATGCACACTTCATTCGAGCACAATTTTCTGAATAACCGTGTATAACTAGATGCTCGAATAACACGCCGGTGCCCGACCGGCCATTGTTCATCGACGTCGATGATACACTGTAGGACGCTTCGTGCAACCGCGCTTCGTTAATGACACCGACGTGTTCCCTCGGTGCATCGCGACGCCTGCAGAAATGCAGGCTTTCGCTCTTTCTCCCTATGCCAAACCGTTTTCGTCCTTCGTTCTACCCTTGCTCGAGGAACCGCGAAGTTTCGTTGACAGCCTGCGTCCCAAGATCGCGGAGCAATCGCTGAAAAGGTGTAAAAGGGTAGCGAAAAATACGTTACCATGTTTGGAGACCTAGACACTGTCACTTTCTGTCATCAGCTTCTTATATTTCGGTCCACGTTACTAGGTACTCGCTGGATCTAGGTACTCGTGCGACGATCGCATCGCGACGCCTACATAAACGCAGGCTTTCGCTCTTTCTCCCCATGCCAAACCGTTTTCGTCCTTCGTTCTACCCTTGCTCGAGGAACCGCGAAGTTTCGTTGACAGCCTGCGTCCCAAGATCGCGGAGCAATCGCTGAAAAGGTGTAAAAGGGTAGCGAAAAATGTGTTACCATCTTTGGGGACCTAGACACTGTCACTTTCTGTCATCAGCTTCTTATATTTCGGTCCACGTTACTAGGTACTCGCTGGATCTAGGTACTCGTGCGACGATCGCATCGCGACGCCTACAGAAACGCAGGCTTTCGCTCTGTTTCCCCATGCCAAACCGTTTTCGTCCTTCGTTCTACCCTTGCTCGAGGAACCGCGAAGTTTCGTTGACAGCCTGCGTCCCAAGATCGCGGAACAATCGCCGAAAAGGTGTAAAAGGGTAGCGAAAAATGTGTTACCATCTTTGGGGACCTAGACACTGTCACTTTCTGTCATCAGCTTCTTATATTTCGGTCCACGTTGCTAGATACTCGCTGGATCTAGGTACTCGTGCGAGGATCGCATCGCGACGCCTACAGAAACGCAGGCTTTCGCTCTGTTTCCCCATGCCAAACCGTTTTCGTCCTTCGTTCTACCCTTACTCTAGGAACCGCGAAGTTTCGTTGACAGCCTGCGCCCCAAAATCACGTATCAATCGCTGAAAAGGTGTAAAAGGGTAGCGAAAAATGTGTTACCATCTTTTGGGACCTAGACACTGTCACTTTCTGTCATCAGCTTCTTATATTTCGGTCCACGTTGCTAGATACTCGCTGGATCTAGGTACTCGTGCGAGGATCGCATCGCGACGCCTACAGAAACGCAGGCTTTCGCTCTGTTTCCCCATGCCGTACCGTTTTCGTCCTTCGTTCTACCCTTGCTCGAGGAACCGCGAAGTTTTGTTGACAGCCTGCGTCCCAAGATCGCGGAACAATCGCCGGAAAGGTGTAAAAAGGTAGCGAAAAATGTGTTACCATCTTTTGGGAGTTAGACACTGTCACTTCCTGTCATCAGCTTCTTATACTTTGGTCCTCGTTACTAGCTACTCGTGCGGCGATCGACGGGACAGAAAGAGGATGGAGTAGCCAGGATGTCATGACGGGAAAAAATATAGCGACGGAATTAGGTGGAAGAAAATCCGCCTTACAGAGTCTCGCCTTCCACATTTGACGAGCTGAACCTGCTTGACGTCGTTGCGTGCCCTTTGTTCCTACGTCTACACCTTGGACCTAGTTGCACGTTACACGTACTCGCGGGTCTTGATAAACTCGCGAGCGTGCACTTGACAGTTAATAGGTAACGGTTATTCGAACGAGGCGGGGAAAAGCAACGGGAAATTTATTAAAACCCTGGGCTTCCTTCGCGCGCAGGCCAAACGAAAAATATCATTCGAAAGGACCGGCAGCTTTCCGCCTAAGTTCTCCCTCCTTTCATCCCTCTTCCCCCGCTTCCGCTTTTGTCCGTGATTTTTATTTCTCGAACCGGCTTCAGCGTTGTAACGTGGCCAGTTAACGACCGTCTCGCTCGAATGTATACTTTAAATAAGACATCCAACGTCGCCGGCTGTGGTTTTACTGAAGGATTTCGGCGAGGCGAACAATCCCAGCGCGGAACCGAGTAAATACTTTATTTCAATCTTTAGACTACCGTGTCTCTTATCTAGAAGGGAGCTCACAATGCGATCTTTTCAATCGGATAAAGTACATCGTATTCCACAGCAGACGCGACGTATTCAACGCGCTGTCAAGCCTCGTCGAGGATGTAAACGACGGTTAATCGTTGATCCACCATTGACGCGGTCAACGATTCCGGGATCCTTGGTACCCGGCGAACAATGCGAGGTCCCAGAAAGGCAGACAATCTCGGCCTTCGCTCGCCTCCATGTAATCTGAAATTGACGCGCGTTACGCGGTCAAAGCCTGATGCATACGCGTCAGGTGGACGGGAAAGAAATTTAAGACGGCCCGAGACCGGGTCTGAATACGAATTAAAACGCGGCTACGCTGGTCATAAATGGACGAAGATAATACGGAAATTCCTTTCTCCGGTCACGCAAATCTCGGCGAGCTACGCCCCCTGCTAAAACCCGCTCTAGTCCGCGTTATACTTTTCTTCGGACACGCAGCCTCTTTTCCGAAAATAGAGCGACCCGGAAGGATTAACCGGCTCCACGCGAAACGGTTGCCCGACATGTAATCCCGGGCTTGCACGGCGTTACGACTTGCAGCGGACTTATCGTCCTCGGGACACCGGGAACACACGGTCTTATCAGCGGTTAACACGTAAGATCCCCCGCGCGACGCGGATACGTGGGTCGTAGGCGACTCGGGACCGAGGATGGACGCGGTCGTTCCGCGAGGGATGCACGCGAAGAACGGTGAATCGAACGCCGACGAGCCTTCGACACCCTCTTTGCCTTGCGTTAATATCGGAGCACGGCTCGCGAGCTGCCGGCTATTAGCAGTTAGTTACCCTTGGCGTGCCGCCGCCGACGCCGCCGCCGCTACCACCACTGCCGACGCCGTCGCCGTTGTGGAGAACCTTGATCTAGGACACACCGTGTTCTCCCGATGCACACTCACAACCGAAGGCCGAGTCGAACACGTAGAAAGAAGCGTGTGCACGCGTTGCGGAGCGACGCGGCGTGCAAGGGTGGCCACTGTTGGAGCGGGTCAGTTCGTAAGCGGTTGGGTGCCACGTTTTCGTGGAGCATCGTGGTTTGCGGGACACGATGATCGGGGATCCGTGGCCGATCATCGGCGGGGAGACCCGCGAGACATCGAGGACGATACGTAGGACGACGAGGGATGGTGTAACACTGGTGGAGGCAGAGGGTTGGCTAGAAATACATGGAGCCGGGTGTTGTAACGAGCGCGTCGGGTCCGGTGTGCCGTAGCGAGAGACTCGGTACCGTGGTACCGAGGAAGGGGTGGTGGTGGATGGAGAGATAATATCGGCTGCGCTTGGTTCGGCCACGAGCGTGCGAGGAACTCGAGGACGAAAGCCGCAGCCGAACCTCGGCGACGTTCTCAGTGGTCAAGTTGGAACACGGATAGGACAGTGGTCCGGAGAGTAGCGAGAGCTCGTGGACGAAGATGAACCGAATACGCGCAGGCGGAATGGGGGTAAATAGACGAGCGGAGGAAGAGAAGGAGAGGGTGAGAGAGGGTGGGCGAGGAAGCGACAGGGAGAGACGGAAAGAGAGAGGAGAGGAGTGGGTGGTGGTGGTTGGCGAAAGAGCGAGAGAAGGACGGGCGAGGGAGGCAGGCGCGTGAAGAGAGACGGAAGAGAAACGAATAGACTAATAGAGAGGGAGAGACGTGGCAGGTGCAGGAGAGGATTCGCGTACGGGCGGGTGAGTTGTGCGTACCAATCGCGGGTGCAGGGTACGTCCGCAGGCACGCAGGAGGAGGCGAAAACCGGGCACAGCCCCAGGAGCGGAGAGTTCCGGCAAACGGGGCAAAACCGCCCACGCTGCTTCCTGGGGACCGGCGCGCGTCTGCTCGCGCTGCGACGAGTGCAACACATTGAGTACCGCGCGCGAAAACGGGCTTCAACGCGACTCGGTTGGGTGGTGGCCCGCTGTTCACTCGTCGGAGAGAAAAGGCTCGACAAGGAGATGCGCGAGGAGCGACAGGGATAGGAGGAGAGACAGAGAGGGACGCGTGAAGGAGTAAGGGTGAGAAGAACGGAAGAGGAAGAGGAGAAAGAGGCGGAAGAGGAGGGTAGAGGAGGACAGAGGAGGACAGAGGAGAAGGAAGAAGGGTGGCAGGGGATGGAGGGGAGGGGTGAGCTGGCGGAGGTTGGGCGACGGGGGTGGCGGCCGATTCTCGGTTGGTGGTAGTGGTGGCGAAGACTGAAGGGGTGCGAGGGGCGGCGGCGTCGGCGGCGGCGGCGGCGGCGGCGGCGAACATAAAATCCCTCGCACATGCCTGGTGCATTCATTAGGGGGGATGTGTCCGTGCAGCGTACACGTCGACCTGCATCCACGCCACCCTCTCTCTCTCTCGGCGCCACCCCTGGCCTCAGTCGCGCTCCGCGGCCAACTTGGTACACACGCCACTTTGTTGTTTCTCTACCTCTCGGAGTTTCGTCCGCATTTCTACGTCATCGACGTCGCGTCGCGAGACGATCGTGCTACGCGAGATACTCGGTATTTCGATCCCCGTCGATCATCGATCGTTTCGCCACGATCGAGAGGGGAAAAGAACCGGCGGCCGTTGACCAAACGTTGATCAACCCCGCATCCACGGTACATCTGCGTGATCGTCGTGGTCTCTGTGTTTCCCGTTCTTCTATCGAGAAACTCGCACACGTTCCTCGCCATCCCCGGTTCTTCGTCCGTCCGTTGTTCGGCTGTTCGCTCGCGTCTCCTTCGATTCGACGCGGTTCGATCGTCACCACCGAGATGAGTTGAAGATACCGCGTAATTGACACTCGGTGCGAACGATTCTTTGCGAGTGCGTTCTTCCATTGTCGTGTGCGCGAATGTACTGTCCCATGAAGACGACAGAGATCGCAGTTGCATCGTGAAACGGAAGAGAAGTCGGACCGGAGCGAGGTTCCGTGAAAACGTGTGAAGAGGATCGTCGTCGTTCGTCCCGGGGAGGATCGTCTCCGTAAGATCGTCGCGGAAGATCTTTCTGATAGGAGGATCAAAAGGGATCCTTCCTCTGATCTGCGTGGTGCGGCTACGCCAGGCCGACAGGATTTCATGTCCACGAATTTCAGTAAACCAGGTAACGATGCGCCAAACCCGCCTGCACGGTATCGGCGCGTCGGTTTTCAGATTTTCCTACCAGAGACACCCCGCGACCTTAGCTCTTTCGAGAGAGAGACCAGTCCGCGTTCCATTTGCGCGCTCGGCCTTCGTTCCGCTACACGCGGCCGTACGCTTAGAGGGGAGGAGGAGACCAGCCAGCGGATACACGCGCCTATTCCGCGGCCCGCAAACAGCCTACCAGAACCGGACCCATCGATCGCGAGATCTAGAGGCATGCGTCGCGTGTTCCTCCCTCTCTCGCTTCCTCGATCACCCTTCGGGAGACTAAGGCCGGAACAGAGTACGAACCACGAGAACGGGACACCTACACCCTCTCGTCCTCCATCGAAAACGCGTACTTCGCTTCACCCCGCGACTCTTCCAACTCGTTTGTTTGACAACCCCTTATAGATACGCGCGACCATTTCCAGCTCGTCGATCTTCGCCGTGTTTCGCTTCCTTCGCTGCCCATCTCTCTTTCTCTCTCCCTCTCTATTATTCCCCCTTATTCTCTCTTATTCGCCCTACGTCTTTCTCTCTCTCTCTCTCTCTCTCTCTCGCTGTGTTTTTACGCGAGCCGGTAATCGGATGGGAAAATAAGGGAAACGGTTCCACCATTGATCGTAGAAAATATGCGGAATGTCGGCCACCAAGGGGGTGAGAATTCGCCGTTAAATTCCGTAACTGATCGCGGAACCGGATAGTTTAACGGATTTCAATAATGCGCTGTGTAAACTAGACTGCATTTATTGGTTTACCGTCCGATTGAAACATAAACTGGCTCAAGCATGGACAAAAACACGCGATTGTCAATTCTCCCGAATATATTCCCGAACGTGGTCTAGCGCGCGCGATCTCTGGCTGTCGCGAGCCGAGACAGTTTCCATTGCCACGGGTTGATAACGAGGCGTGATAAATCACGTTCCTTCGACGAGAATTCATCGACGAGGCTCCGCGCGACGAGATCTCGACGAGAGAAACCGGCCGTGTGCCGGAACGACTGATCTTTGCTCAATTATTACGCGATAAGCGGGCAGGAGACGATCTATTTCTTCTCCATTGCGATGCAAAAGTATCGCAAGGCGGTTAATTCGAGGCAACGAACCGTCAAACGCGATAAAGTATTCCGCGCGAGACTGTAAACTTTACGCAGAGATATTTCGCGTCAGGGAAGGTTACATTCGAACGAAACCGCGTAAACGTTGTTCCTCGCTCGGTCGTTTCAATTTAAGGTTCGTAATTAGTCGAGATGCACGGCGAATAAATATGCAGCCGGGCGTTACTCATTATCTAGCTCGCATCTAAAAATGCAATTTACCTAGTCGCGTAATGGAATAAATATTAAATTCGATATTTTTTTACCGGGCACCGTGTAATGGCGGAGGAAAAGGAAATAGAAAGAGAGAGAGAGAGAGAGAGAATGAGAGAAAAAGGGGGAAAAAAGAGGGAGAAATATACGTTTCGACCGAATCAGAATTCGAAATACGCGAAATGGTATTCCGGGATCGGAATTCGTTTATTCGGACTCCATAAAACGTTTCACGGGCCAGACGGACGAAATATTCCTTAAGATGTAATTTGAAAGCGACGTCCAACGGGGGACGGGTTTTTGCAAAAGTTTGCCATGCAAATTTCACGGAAATTCTAGCCGCCCGTTTCGCGGCCGAAAAATAGAAACCGCGAAGATAAAGCGGGGAATTTCGGTGGCAAAGGTTCGAATAAAAGGCGAACGGCGGTACTTTAGAATTTTCGCGGAATTATTTGCGCGATATTTCTTCGGCAGCGTGCTTTGCGTATGCAAATACAAAACGTCGTAACTCCTTAGACGGTGCATTCAGGTCGACAAATATTGCAATAACGGTATATCAAGATTAATTTTTAATCTGCCGCGATGAGCGGTGGGAAACGATCCATAATTTATCGCGCGCGCGTATAGCTCTCCGCGTACATCGAGTTACGCGTGGATTAAGACAAAGGGCATAAATAGGGAGAGAGATAAGGGAGGGAAAGAAAAAGAAACATCGAAGGGAAGGAAAATTGAAAAAATATTATCGCGGCAACGAGAAAGGAAAAGCTATACAGTGCTTTACGATCAGGCGAACCGTTATCGTTCATTCCCTGTCGCTTTTGCAAACGGCGCTTCCGTTACAACGAGCTGGCCGAAGGTTCGAGCATAAATCCGCGCCAAACAACGTGTTTACACTCGATCGTTTCTGAAAAAGACGACGAGAGGGAACAGAAGGCAAATACTCTTTTTTACCAGCCGTCTCCCGGACGCGCCGTGACGCCGCCGTCAGGATGACGCATCGATCGGATCCTTCGATCCGAGAGGGAGGAAAATTCGTTCGCGGCGTTCAACCGCGATTCATGTCCGCCTATTATGCTTATGAAACGCGGAGAAACGCTCGATACCGGTCCCCATTTCCGCGCCGCGAGCATGTCCCGCTCGTTTCGAGATCGCGCGTTCAAAAGCGTGCACTCCTCCTAAGCTGCACACCGCCGCATTGTCGCCGAGCAAACGTATGGCCGAGCGCAGCAGCGTGCGTCTTTTATCGCGGCAGCGTATTTTATGCGAACTTTCTTACCACTGCATTAAACTTTACCGCATCGCCGCGAATCTGTGTCGCTTTTTGTTCCGCCGCGAATCGCGTATATCTTGGCTGACTCTTACCGCGGCTGCGAGAATTTCGGTCCGCGCCGATCATCGGACCGAGCGTCGCGCGAGTATCGCGAGTAATGGAAACGCGACAAAAGGACCGCGTGCGCGTGGTCCCGTCTCTCGCGATAAGAATCGAATTGGCCGCGGCGCAGAGAAGAAATCGCGGGCTAGCGAATATCGCGGCGCAACGCTACGTAACGGGGCGCGCGGTGCGCAAGTTGCGCGGAAATGTATGCGCGCGCAGTTGGCGCGCGGGCATGCGCGCTGCGAAGCGATCGCGCGAGCCGCGTGGCATCGCTGCACTTCCGCTGTGCACCGCGCCAAGATCGTCCCTGAAGATTCTCAGCCAGCCGCACGGAAGACAGGGAAATGTTTTTTCGCCGCGCTACGTCAGCTCCTCGCGCGACTACTCTCCGCGCTAGGGCGAGAAGCGGCGACGTATCGGGCAACGATACACACGCCGCGATACCTGCCTTCTCCACTTGTTTTCCTCGTGGAACAATCAAGGCCACCGCGAGATAATTATGCAGATAACGGTGATGCTCGCCGGTATCCCACCTGCATGGAGGATCTACAGGTCCGTTCCTTGCCTAAAGATAAGCTTTACCAATTTTTCTCTCTGTGTCTGTCCTCGACGTTCTCGATCTTTGATCTTTCTCTACACACACGCACACACGCTACTTCTTACTCTCGGATATTCCTGTCGATTTTCGTTCCGTCCGACGATTACACGGACGTCTACGCTCGAGCACGTTTACGAGTCCGGCTCGAACACGCGCGAAACGCATCGCTTTAGAAGCGGATTCTTTTTCTCCAACAGTACCAACAGCCGACCAGCTCCGGGAACCGGTTCGCACAATTAATTGCGTAACCATTTAGTTGACCCAGGATGATGTTGCTAATGTCTAGCAAGCGCGCAGGCTCTTTGTTAGCGATAGGTTTCTTCCTCCACGGGATTAAAAGATCCGGGCGTAAACGCGCTAATGGCCAACTACCGCGACCTTTCTAGTAATTATTCGCCGGCGAAACCTGCAAATACCCACCCGATACCGCCGGATACGATTCCTCCTTCCGTCTATTCCGCTTTCTTTATTTTCTCCATTATTTCCCGCGCGTTCCTACGCGTTCCTACGCGTTCCCGCGGTCATACGCACGGGAAAAGGAGAAGGTTGAAGAGAGGAAAGGAAACTGGGGAAAGGAGGAGAGGGAACATCGGGTGAAATTTCGCGGAAACATGTATATAGAGCGACGCGAGCAGGCTCGAGTAAACGAATCGTTCGAGTTTTTCCTCTCTTCCACCGAGAATTTCGAGTTCATCGTAATTCCTGATACGGTTAATCTTCTCCATCTCGCTCGCTCGCGCGTCTCCGTTGAAAGAGAGACGCGTTTCGTCAGGGATAATGTCTGTCATAATTTATCACGATGCCTGGCCGCGAAACGCGAAGCGAAAACGAAGCTTTCTTTAAACCAACTTATCGTTTTAAACCTTTCCACTCGGTTAACCATTAAAAATGCCGCGGCACGCCCTAATGGCGGCGATATTGTCCTTCTTCGGGGCTAACGTTTTAAATCCTCAGAAACACCGGGCCCGAGATAAATTCAATTATACTCGTTGCGTTATCCGCTTAATACACCGTACTCCTATTTACCAACACGCCCGTATCTTCGCCGGGGACAAGCAGGCGAATAGTAATTTTGCGCAGTGCCAATCAAAGTGCGGATTAAATCTGTTAATGGCCGGGCAAAGCTTGTAAATCCATATTCGAAAACCGATTAAGGAGATTTTCCAATTTTCCCGCTACCTATTGATTTCGTATGGTTAACGCGATTATCGTTCGGCTCGCGGACGGCCGAAATTAATATCAGAAAGCTTACGATTTGCGCGAATTACCGTTTATTGCAGTCAAATGAAGCCGAACGACCCCTTTGCACTGCATGATTTTCCGTGAAATGTAATCCCCTCTCGTATAACGTAGCGCAAACGCGCCCGTTTGCCCGCGAAACTAACAAACGTGGAAGAAGACTTAGGGCACCGAAAGGGGGAAGAAAAAGAAGAAGAAAAGTAAAATCGAGAAAAGAAAGGAAAACGTGGAAAATATTTCTAGATACTCGTGTTTACGAATCGTAGAGGCAGATGCTGGATAAGAACCGCGCGAAACGATCATTGGGATTAGGCAGCTTCGACTTTTCGGATTACCAAAGAGAAAACGGGTTTTAAGACTTTCTTTTTATAGTACCTCGTTCAAGGATCTATGAATTTTACATGCATTACGTGCATTACAATAATGCGACAACGTATAGTTTGTCACGTTTCACGGGAAGCCGAACTTCCGTGTAACACTTTCGAAAGTATCGCACGACGCCTTTAAACGCGATCGTAAAATTATTTGCGACAGGAGAAAAGGAAAAGAGAAAAGGGAAATAGAGAAAGAAAATGAGAGAAAAAAAAAAGGAAGGAGTGGATAAGAAAGAAATTACGTTTATCGTAATAAATTTTGTTTAATTACGACGATAAACCGCTTAGAATGAATAGAAATTGTTTCGTTTTATTCCGGTCGTTGTGGAAACGTTTTAAATCCTTGAATGAACTTTAACGTTAAATATGACGATTGAAATCATTTATATTTTCGGTAACGCAGTGATAGGAATTTTGTCGGCGAGAGAAAAGAGCCCATTGAACGGAGCATAATTTCTGCCGAATTATCGCACTTCGGCCAGTCAATAAGATAAATGCGTTTATCTCGACGTTCGCTTAAAAGGTAATTCAATCGGACATTTGTTTATTTATTTCAACTTTTAACGTTTACGTATCCTATAGTTTGTGCGTTTTAACGGATAACTTTATCCGCATAGGTTATGTATCACGTATTCGTTTCATTCCGACTTTACGAGTTTATTATCGTTCTAACGATAAATTATTGTCCCTATATGAAAATTGAGAAAGAAAGAAAAGTCTGAAAACGAGCGATATTTGATATATAATTTATTATTCTCTACTTTTCGAAAGACGGATAAACATTTATTAAAGAACAACGAGGATTTTTCAAAGTTATCGTTGTTTCGTAATGATGTATCGTTTGTGCGAGTATTTCTGTAAGAATATACGAAATTTGGAGGAAAAGAAACGTTTAGTTGACGAAAAACTGTTGAGAGAAGTTATATTGCGTGACTAGTAACGTTTGAATTCGAGCGCCCTTCGCGCCATTCCCCCCGGCAGATGCACGAAGGTCAAAAGTATTTTAAAAATAAGGCCGTAGGCATTGGCAGATTGGTATGGTAGTGGACGTTAAGGGTCGGGTGGCGTTGTAATGGCAAAAAGTTTGCGAAAGGTGAGTAATCATCGGGACGATAAACAAACTCGGGTCGTTAGTGTATACGATACGTTAGTTAGCTGGCGCTGGGTTTAGGTAAATAAAGCCGCGTGTGAAGCGTGTTTGAATGGTTAGAAATCGAGCATCAACAAATCGAGTTTTCGCGAGAAGGCTCGTGGCTAGACGAGTACGGCCGACAATGGCGCCCAAGCCTCGCGAATATTGACATTGCCGAAAACATTATCTTCGAATATAGGATATTATCATATCCGTGGGTGACACATACTGCGTCGCAATTAATACTCTAACCTTCTTTTAATTCGCGCTACATTTGTCGAAGTGAATTCACGAACAGAGTTATTTGTCGGTTGCCGAGGTTATGCGAAAAAATGTTTTCGGCACGTATAGTAGCGACGCGTGAACCCTGAAGGGTTTTACAGTTATACTGCAATGTGGCACATTTGCAGAAGCACGGAGGAAGTTGTGTGGGTCTAGAGTTGCGATATAATCTCTGAGGAGATATCGTCAGGCCGATATAGGAGAGTGTGCGTGAAGAAGGCGTGTGAGTTAACGTTTTAAGGGTTAGGGAGTCATTCTGTAGTCAGGGTGATCAAAGTCTCTAGTGTGGACAGTTCAGGGCAGCTAGTTTGGTTGTAGGGTCGGGATTGGAGATAGACAAGATGGACCAACAGTATTGCCTACGGTGGAACAATCATCCAGCCAACCTCACAGACGTTCTCAGCTCCTTGCTTGCCAGAGAGGCACTCTGCGACGTTACCCTGGCGTGTGTTGGAGAGACTTTCAAGGCACACCAGACGATACTCTCTGCATGCAGTCCATATTTCGAGAGCATTTTCCTCCAGAATACCCATCCCCATCCAATTATATTCCTGAAGGATGTCAATGAAACGGAAATGAAGGCATTGCTGCACTTTATGTATAAGGGAGAAGTTAACGTTAGTCAGCATCTGCTACCGATGTTCCTTAAAACAGCTGAGGCATTACAGATTAGAGGCCTCACTGATAATAGTGTAAATAACAAGGCAGAAGAGAAAAGTCCATCGCCAGAACCAGAAACGCAAACTGGTGTTAGGCATACTGAATCGCCTAACCTTCAGTCTCTTCCTGAAAAGAGGAAACGAAAGCCTTCGGGCAGCTATGATGTTTCCCTTAGTGGCCCACCCAGTGAACGGTTCATGTCAGATTCTCAGGTATGTAATTTTAAATATTGTATATCCATCTTCTTACTTTGTGCATGTAAGTATCGTTAGATTTATGTTTTTCTTATTAAATAGTTCTACTTTTTCTTTCCAATAATTTTTCTTAGTACCGGTTTTATGTCCGACATATGATTATGATAGCTTTGATCGATTGCTTTACAAGTTTCACCATAATTTATTATTATTAAGTGTTTCAAAATTATTTTTTTTTACATCCTATCGTGTTTGTTAATATTTTTCTGTTTTTCTACAAGAGAAAGTTGCAAAATAAAGTAATACAGCTCAGATTTTCCAAACTCCATGATTACTCAGATTTTTGTGCAATTTAATAACTGTAAACACCAGTTGCTCCATTTCTGAATAATCTAAATTTCATTTACAGAATTTAAGGTTTAAATTGTGATTTATATAAAAACGAAATTTGTGAGTTGGCAAGATTGAATGAAAAGTTTTAATAGTACCCAAATAACTATATATATATATATATATATTATAATTTTTAAACATGGAGTATAGAAAAAGTGTGTTCCATTTATTTTATTGGGTGTTTGTTTTGTTATTTAATTATTGTTTCTTTTTATGTTGTTCGCAAATTTACGTTGTGATATTAGATTGATGTAAATTTATGGCTTTTATAGAAATTATTTTCAAAACATATGCTCCCGCGAACTTGCGCGCGTGCGTTGTGCATGCGTGCGTACACGTATACACGTGTAGTCACGTGTGTATGCGCAAAATTTTCTTACAGGTAGCGCTTAAAATTCGCAGATAATGATCATATTTTATTATCATTAGACTGTATATCTGTGTGATTGGACAGCTTTCCAAATATCTGTACTTTTAACCTTGAGATATATAGCAAATGCTGATCTTAAAATATCATTCCTGTCACACGTTAATCCTTTAGAAATAATCATGTTTTGAATAATTCTTCTCTTTAAATAATTTTTCTACACGTGTATTAGTGGAAATTTTACTAATAATATGCCATAACAAATGAAGGAAATAAATTTTCATCGATTCAAAAGAATTCTTCTTTGAGAATTATAAAGAGGATTCTTTCTTTGTATTATAAATGTGAATAAATTGAATATAAATATTAAAATTACATTCTTAAGTAGTTTTAATACTGCATCAATGAATAATGTTGTAATTTATTATTTTTCAGGCATCATCACAATGTAGTTACAAATCAAGCCCTCCCGTGATTCCAAAGTTAAATAATGCCATGGGAGGTGATATGGAAGATGGTGGTCGACCTATGTCTCCTGCTTCACAGCCACAACCTTCGATCAAGCAAGAATTAGATCATCATTTATCAGATTTCCATGACAACATTTCCCTCCCAGTGAGTAATTCTTTATATAAGTAGTTTGTAGATATTTATAACAAAACTGTCATCGCAATATGCATGTCGATGTAATTTATAGCATGTAAGTAGCTTGCGGTGTGTGGCAATTTGTAGATGTATGCTAATAAGCATGAATATGCTTTTCGTAGTTTGAAATTCATGTACCAATTTAAAACATATTTCTTTCACAATTACTTTGTCATATCAAGTTATTTGTTCAGTTTGAAAACAAATAATTTTTTCACTATTTGATGCAGTATTCAAATCATTTCATACAATTCTAATAAACTTTGCCATAATCATTTTTAACATTAATTATTATTTCTTTTTATATTTTTAGTATTTTAAAACAGCTTTAGTGTAGTGTAAATTTTGATGTAATGTA
The DNA here is from genome assembly GCF_001483705.2 of Eufriesea mexicana. NCBI lineage: Eukaryota > Metazoa > Arthropoda > Insecta > Hymenoptera > Apidae > Eufriesea > Eufriesea mexicana. Next base: position 339,601 of record NW_016909275.1, on the reverse strand, counting down.
TCTTAATCGAATTAATTTTTTTGTGTTAAGACTTGCTTTTATTTCAGAACATTATTTTATTCCTTTTTTGCTCCTGTACTATACGATTAATATATAACTTACCATAAATAACTATTTTTCATGCGTAGCTCTAAGCTATGCGCGAAATTGTGCATTATATCTAGTAGAATATGCAAAAAGTATGAAGTTTCGTTACTGTTCCCATAATCAATGATTTTCTACTATTTTCCTACAACTACTCAGTCGAAACAAACATGGGAAGGAAGGGATATCTAAATAGAGATACAAAATTGGCTTCTTATATGCTAAAAGACAAAATTGAAGATGTGTTGATTAAACACATATCCTTTCCTTCTCTGTTGACAGACTAATTTGGAGTGGGATGTTCAGAGAGATGGGAAGAGTGACGAAACTATGGATGTACAGAACATGACCCAAAATCAACAAGATCCTGCTGTGATACAAGTTTCTTGCGAAAGCACTATCATGGCTGGAGGTTCTATGTCTATCAATATGTCAGGGACCACATCTGAATGTTATGATAATTCTTATAAATCTTCGCAAAATCAACCTATATCTTTGAAATCTAATTTACACAAAAGCAAAAATGCAGAATTCAATTCCTTATTTGCCTCACTGTCTGAAAATAATGTAAATGTTAGAAAGCTTCACCATAACAATGATATACATGGGGCAATTATTGTAAATCCGCAGCAAAACATGTCTGTTATTCAATCAACTTTATGCAACATTTCACAGCGTTCTGTTTCTCAGAGTAGAAAGACTGGTAGATTCAAAGTTGGGTGGTTAGATATGTATTCTTGGCTTCAGTATGACGAAAGATCAAATCTTATGTTTTGTAAATATTGTAGGAAGTGGAGTGATTCTATTCCTGAAATACGTACTTCATTTGCTGCTGGGAATGGTAATTTTAGACTCGAAATTGTGAATCATCATGATAAATGCAAGGCTCACAATTTGTGTGTTGCTAAAGAGAGCGAAGCAAAAGAAAGTTATGCATACATCATGGAAACCTGTTGATTTTTCGTTATAATTGCATCTTAATAACAATTGATTTGTGATTAATTTTGCTCAATTAAGATTCAGTCTAATTTCAACCATTAGAGTACTCTTATGCAAAGCGAGGTATAAATGTTACGTAGGAAAACATTGTAAACTTTTTTACTTTCTGTTATTATAAAGCTTTGTCAGCATGTATGTCAAATTGTTTAAGATTATGCAACTATTACCAATCATACCAATCATTTTGATAAAGTATAATTGTATGTCATTTGTTTCTTGTTAATAGCATGCTCATACCGTATTGTTTTCAAAACTGTTTAAAAGTATATGTTCTTTTTCCAATATTATACTCAATTTTAGTTAATGGTTAAAGTAGGATTTATGCATTTTCAGTAAACTTAAATTATAGCATGTACCCACCTTCGAGCAGTTTTTATTTTCTCCACCATTATAGATATGTTAGTTAAAACAGGATATTTCTCTTTATTTCTTTTGTGAGATTTTATTCATTAATTTTCGACCAAGCAAATGAAGTTTACAAAATGGCACTCAACGCAATGTTCGATGCGATTTATATTTTATATTTTTAATCGAGTTACGATTTTTAATTCGAATTGTAATGTTCTTTCGTATTTTATATTAGTATAATTAATTCTATTATCCATTTTCTTACTATACGTTTCATTCTTTTAAGTTGAAATTGTAAAATGTAACATGTACGTTAAAATTGTTCCATTCAAGCAAAACACTTTCTCGAAATCTCAGATATTTTAGTAAATATTAGACGGTAGAGAATTTTATAAAAATTATAGCTCGTTTAGATATTTATTTTTAATGTTACGTTAAAACGCAATGGTTGTTCGAGTTTACGAAATTAACTTCGTCGAAGAAAGATGTAGATTTTTAAGCGAAAAATACACCCGCATATTTAACGTTATTTTTAATGGAAAAAAAATATATTTATGCTTTTACGAGGTGATTGAATATATTAAAATATAATTATGGGTTTTCGGACCAAATATTTTTATGTAACAATGTTTGCATAGCCGTGACACGACGATGTGCGTTGTTAACATTGAAAAATATTGTTAGAAAGAAACGAATTGCCAAAGCATGTGCATTTTTGTGGTGATGCGCTTCTGTGATGAATATTTCTAGCGAGGAACGTGAACGAAAGCCTGATATTTTTATTACAGAGAATGCTTATTTTGTCCTATGATACGAATAAGCATGGATTTAGGATTTCTATGAATCACTATAAATCGTCATTCATGAAATCGACACGTTACTTTCTTCCTCTACTTGTTACTATTAATTATGTATATAGCGAATAAAAAGCGACTGTTATAAATTCCGTTTTATTATTTGCAAATTCGAATTGTAAAATTGTTCGTGGACAAGAAAGACGAAGTAATACCGTTTAATCGCAATCTCGTGTTTCATATATCAATATAATCTGTTCGTTTTCATTATTATTCCGCTGTTGTACTATTTTAGGTTCCCATATATGTTACACGTATTACACGAATTACACGAAAATTCGCTTCTATTCCCCGTTCTCCTCTATCTAATCGTTGTTTAATTTAGCATAGTATGGGAACGCGATAGCAACAAAGTAGCATGATATTTTTCGAGACGGAGGAATTCGTAGATAAATGCCTCGAAGTGCCTTTGTTCACAGCTGAATTTATAATGTATAATCGTGACGTGTGCAGGGTCATCCAGTTGGACTGCTAGGAGAAGAAGGAGGAGCAACAACAGGCACGCTAAACGATGGCGTGTCAGGAATTGAATCGTCTGAACACCATAATCCCCCAGAAATGCTCGACGGACTCGATGGTAAGACCTATAAATATCTATCATTACGGTCAAAATTACGTTTAGATTTCACGTATTTCCTCTGGCTCGTTCGAATATCTTTTATCGCGATTGCGGATAATTTCGCGAGGACGGTTTCCCTAGCCGTTAGTAAATTTATATTTTTCCCCGTAAATGGACGGCCGGTGGCCCGTTTTGTCGCGCGACGGCGGGCGGGCGGGCGGACGGCGGGAACGTAGGAGAGAATAACGAGAACGGGAGAAGGAAATACGCGAGATCTAAGAAATCGAGGGAGATGTGCATGCACGTTTGCAAGAATTTTTGCGCGTCGAGTCGTACATAGGCGTACGAAGCGAGCATCCCTCTATTTCCAAGTCTGGCAAGCGTAGTGAGTGGTAACCTCTTTTTAGAAAACACGAACAACTTTCTTTGCTACGACGTATCCTGTATATGTGTATGTATATATATGCATACATGAACCGAAGATGCGTGTGCGTGTATTATATATATATATGTATATATATATACGGGTATAGATGACACAATATTCATCCTTGGTGTTGTTGTGGTGATGGTATCGTGCATTTGCTATGTCACTATGTGGTAGTTACAGATCCGTAAGTGTGTTAATAATGCAATAGGAAGTATACTATATCTAACATGAAACACCAGTTGGTCTTATATATTTTTTTTTTCCATTTTTTTTTCCATTTTTTTCTCATTTTTTCTTTTTT
>NW_016909275.1:323048-335767 GCF_001483705.2 Eufriesea mexicana | reverse complement strand
TATATATGCATACACACAGATGACACGCGTACACACACGCGCACACATGTACATTTATACCTGCCGTTGGATCTGCGTGTGCGTGGCAAAATAACGGAATCCGGTGTGAACGCGCGCGTGAGCGAGTGTGTGCGTGCGTGCGCGTGCGAGTGCGTCTCTCGTCTGCGTGTGGAGAAATGTATATACGCGTGTTGTGTATAGCTATAAATTTACTTCTATAAACGGATACGTATATACACGTATATATATATGTAGATATGCCCCATCCATCTATATGTACGTGTGTATGTATGTATATATATACGTATATCATTACGGCGGGATTCTCTGTGCATGCTTTTACACACTGTTTTCTCTATCCTCTTACAAATACCTTTTGCCACGTCTTACGTCACCGTAACCAGCGATCTTAATCTTACATTCTCACGCGTCTCTCTTGCGCTGTTTGTTTTAACCTGTATCGCAGTACACGTGTAAATGGAAATATTAGCAACAAAATACGGACACGCGTGTGTGTTGCGATCTCTTACGTAAGCGATCGATGGATCGGACACGAGCGTCACACCGGTTCGGTAGCAAGGCGAGTTACGTAACGCGGATCGTTTTCGATGGTAACCGTGATTATTCTTGAACTTTCGTCGTGATTGTCTCAAGAGAAGCACACGTTTGCTCGTGATACGACGTCGATGATCGAACAATGCAAGGATTTTGTTGCTAACGTCACGGTCCGTTTACCATCTTTCAAAACTGTTGGCGCTCGATCTTGCAGACGCATCATCGTTATCGTCGTCGTTGTCTTCGTCTTCGTCGTCGTCGTATTCGTCGTCTTCGTCGTTGTCTTCGTCGTCCTGGTCGTCATCGTCGTTACGTTCGTATTAAATTCGTTGTTCGGCAAATGGCAAAGGATGTAGACAAAGTTTCTTTACTCTATAGCAACGTTGAACCTCGATTAATCTCCACGCGCATCTCGCGTGTGTGCGTCGACATGTACGAGGCATAAACGCCGATAAAGGAAAGTAACAGCTGAACTTTTTGACAAACTCGAACCACTTTTCTCTCCGAATATTGGCACTCGTCTTGAGCGAGTATTGCATTTACAAGCAGCTCCCTTCGCCAGGGTTCTTCCGCTTGCGTTGTTCTTTTAAACGGTACTCCCTTTTACTTTTCGTGCCCCGTTTTTACCCTCCGGTTTTCTCTCTTTCTTTTTTATCTCTTACTCTTTGTTCCCTTTTCTATGCGTTTTCTCGTTATTTTTTCCCTTTTCTCGTTTTCTTTTCTTTTTCCTTAAATATCTTTTCCTCTCGATGTTGGTTTGTTCTCTTCGGTTGTGTGACCACGTGTTGTGCCTAGCTTTGCGTTTTGAATTGTTACTCTTGACAATGAGATGAGATCGTAGGTGTGCGTTTTTTTCTCTTTTTTTTTTTTTAATCTTTTCCATTCTTTTTTTTCCCCTGTTGTTTTCTTCCTTTACGTGACATGAACGTTTTATATTTTGTTTTTTTTTTATTTATATATATATTTATATATATTTATACATATCTTTGGTTACGAGTAGGCATATCTAGACATGTTACATGCGTAAATATTCTATACGAGTGTGGTGTTTCGTAATGATATCATCGTAATATTGATTTGAGAACGTAATTAATTGAGAGAATCCCCTCTTTTCTGCAACCTCTTTGACTTGATCGTAGAGTGTGACTATATGAGAGGTATATACACGTTTATATTCTCCATATATAGATATCTATATATCTTATCATGAGTCTGGTAGAGATTGTCGGTAATGATAACTAGTGACCTAAGGAAAGCTAATTGAAACGGGATCTTGTAATTCCAGGAACAGCAGGAACTTGCAAAAAAGAGAAGGATATAAATAAAGAGAGCCAGTCGAAGCTAGAACACTCCAACCTCGGTACGGAGTGTTGTAAGCTTTGCGGCAAGAGCGTAGCGAACATAAAAAAGCACATGAAATCGCATTTCCCAGATAAATATCAGTGCCAAATCTGCATGATATCGTTAACGAGATCCGACAATTTGAAAAGGCATATTAAATTGAAGCACGGGATACGAGAGGGATCATTGATATCGCCGTTCATGCGCTTAGAGCACAAACACTTTTTAGCGAAATCGGAACCGCCTTACCTCACCTAGAGTTTCACGCGTACGCGCGCGAAATTCGAACGACGGAGAGTGAGAAGGGAAGACGAGTGCGCGCGCGCGTGCACGCCGAGTTCAGCTAGCTATCTATATACGTGCACGCTCGCGAATCGAAGAGATTACGCGCGATATGGCGCGCGGAGAGGAAGCTGAACCCGAGATACGTCGCGTGAACGACCGCGCGTTGCTCGCGTATTCGAACCCCGCTCTTCGTCGCAGCTGTAATCCCGTCAAGATCGATCGCTTTCTCGAAAATCCTCGAGCGAACGCCGCGACTCGTCGCTCGATTATCTTAATCGTGTTCTGCCTGTTTGAAATTATTCTCGGTAAGGAAGAATCTATTTATCGTACGTCTATATTTTAATACATAAGGAGCCCTATTATTTAATAAGATACGCAAGCGTTCGTATTAGATCCGGCCGTTCTTCGGGGAACGGCATTATTTTCCAATACCAGTGTTCGTAGAATCGATCGCTCTAGTGGATCTCACGACGTTCGCACAGTCAATTCGAGTACAAAGTGAAGTACAAGCTATAAAGTGTCTCTGATATCGTGTTCGTATAGATACTACCTCTCGCGCGTGCGTCGTCGCTCATCGTTCGTCGTGTACACGTGTACACGCGAGGACCTTTAAGCTTTCCCTCTCGAGCATGCGAAATAATCAGTGTCTCCGAGTGCGTTTACGTTTCCGGAAACAGTCGGAGAAGGTTTTCCCATCTCGGCATCCACAGAGCCTTGCCCCCCTCCCCCCGCCCCCGCCCTCGCGACCCGCGGAAAAACCCCGTGGAAAATTTACCGTCACCGACGCTCTTCCTTATGCACACGCGGTCACCGCGCATGGAACTGCGAGTTGTAGCTCTGCGAGTCTCATTTCCGCCGACTGAATTTCACCTGGGCCAGAGAAACCCCGAGATATTGCCTTTGATTAGATTTGCATAAGAGCGATACTTTGGCCGGCAAAACGGCGTGCTCGCGCGCCGGGCCTTCCTTTTACCAGCGGCGAGGATGATTTCCAAACCGCGGGGAAATTCTGCTGGAAATTGCTCTCGTAACACGCGTCGGTTAACGAAACGGCGGCTCGTCTAGGGTATTTCATCCAGTTCCATGCCGTGCCCGCTGTGCCACACCGTTCTACACGCAACTTTGTATCTCGTAATGGCAGCCTTGTTCCGCAGGTGGAGAGAGGAGATCAGTATTAAGTAACTATTTATACACTTATTTATAGATCCTATATTATATTATATTTATATTTATACATACATCGTAGGTTGTGAAAGACGTCGAAGACTGAGTATACGAAAGAGAGGAAAAAAAAAGAAAAGAAAAAAAAATATAGAAAATGAGAAAGGAAAAGGGGAGAGGAAAAAAAAAAAGAAAGAAGTTATGAGAAAGAGAAGGAAACGCTGATTCTCGTGGGCCGGCGTGGCTCGATAAAATAGTCATGATGAACTAGTCTCTGAGGCCCGAAGGCTGTTGCAAAGAACAGACTTTTCTATAGAGGATTTTTTATGGTGCCTTCCCATTTAAAGTACAATATACTCGACTAATCGATTAATCGATAACGGATATAATAAACAGCTATGATATCGCCGTGTGTAAAATGTAACGTGCGACCGGTTTCTTCTATCGACAGTGCATGACATCTAATAATCGAGCATCGATCTTTCCCCGTGCTCGCGTGCCAGCCTGTGCACGGACACACGGTGAGACGAGTACACACGGATACGTACGGAACGTACATACATGCGTACACACATACATACACACGGATACGCACAGACACACAAGACACCTATGCCGCTGCCTATGTAACCCTTCCCTAGCAGAGTGAATCTGATCAAAGCGAAAAGAAAAAGAGCTCGGGGGTAACGGAGTGAGGCGGTCTCTCCGGATCGAATCACGTCGATGGCCGTTTTTCACACACGACTTTTCTCTATTTGCAGATACGACACTTTTAACCCCTCAGGGCACTGAGTGCGCGCCGATTACGTACATTGAGAAAGTTAATCTGTCGGACTTTTTCGAAAAGCTGCCGTACACGTATACTAGCAAATGCAAACTATGCGGTCGGGTCGTGTCGAATCTAAAGAATCATTACTTGACGCACAATCCAGGCAATTACGTGTGCCCGCTCTGCGGCTGTCGTAGGACCCGGCTGGATAACTTGAAGGGTCACATTAAACAGAAACACCCCGAGATACAGATACTGCAGAAGTCCAGCGGCACCGTGCAGACTTGAACACCGTGCCGGAGTCTTGCCATTCTCCCCTCTGTACGCGGGGTGTTGTCGAGCGTTCGAGCATTTACGATGTCAGGTCTGATTCGTTGAGATCACCAGTTCGCTATTACCCGAATTCGATATCTATACCCGACACTCTCGCGAGGAACCACATCCTCCATATCCGTTACAGTAGAACGTCGATTATCCGGGCACGATGATTTTCTAACCGCATACGGATTACACGCAGGTGCATCAGCCTGATCACGATCACACTCGCCGACTACTGTGTCACCTGTATCACTGTACAGTAAACGCAAACGAAATATAATTTATACTAAAACCAGTTGTGCTGAATAACTTCATTTCCAATACTCTTTGTCTGGAAATTCTGCCAATCGGACACGGATAACCAACCTTCTACTGTAGCACGAACGAAACATATCCCTACCGTCGAATTTCCCTATCTTCTATCGTTCTTTCTACCAGACTCTCCATTTCCGTTTCCGAGAATCTTCTTGCTCGTAGACATGCCCCGAGCACTTGCAATATTCACCGTATCGCGTGATACCACGGAAAGTGCATTTAATTTTTCAGTCATCTCAGCGAGCCCCGTTGCCGTTCTAAATCCTCGAACGCTCGTTGTTCCCACTTAGCACCCGTTTCCCGCGAGTGGCGCCTCGCGCGGTCTAAGGTCGTTCCGTCTTTCCGGTTCCTCCGTGTCTCGTCGGTCAACGTCAAGAACCGTTCCGCCGACCCGTTCTTTCGTTCGATAGGCTCTTAACCCCTCGACAACGGCGTTGCGCGCCGGGCGTTCCCGCTCGGAAACGGTGATATGCTAGTCACGCAAGATGGTAGAAAGTATACGAGACTTTAACGACGGGACGGGACGAGAGGAAACGCGGCGTATCGGCTCGTAATTCTGTACTTATCAAGCCGGACGGATCGCGCTGCGAAATTCGCACAGACCCACCCCGCGTATCGCTCGCAACCATGTTCGCAGTCGCGAGTATCGACGTCGGCATCGTATATCGTGATGGATAAGCGGATTTTGCGATTGACGACCGGTCCACGCGCGTTGTATATTCGTCGATCGTCCAAGATCGGCTCTGCCGTGTGTCTGTAACCGAAAGCTGCGAACGATAAAAGGAAAAGTCGTTCACGGATAGGGGATGAGAGATAGGGGTGTACATCCGTGCGGTATTAATTATCCATCATTCGCTAGTGAAGAGACACGTTGTCACGTCTCTCCGGTACACGGAGCCGTTTCTCGCGTCGCAACTCTGTCGACCTTTAACAGGCTGGGAATCGGTGGGTTTCCATCCGTTAGCGGAGCAACGCTTGGCAGAAGCGAAATGGAAATTAGTATTACGCGGTTTCCCCTGTTGGACCGGTTGCAGCTAGCTTCTCGGTCAAAGGGTGCCTCACGGTTAGGGGTAAAAAGCGTCTCGGCGTCGGTCCATCGGTTCCGCCAGCTGTTGCATTTCGTTACATCGCGCTGTCTTCGTTAGCGTAATTATTCTTCTTGCACCGTTCTGCGACCGATCGATCCATCTCCTTCGCCATTTCCGTCGTTTTATTTTTCCAACCTCGGCGCTGTCGCCTGGCCGGTTGGTTAACTATGCAGGTCGAGTCGCTGTAAATTGGCAGCTTAAATAACTTCTTTGTCCTTGCTCCTTTGCAGAAAGTATCCTCATAATTGCCGCGTTTGTTAGGGGTTGTTCCGCACTCGTCTTAATTCGGTTAAGCGCTGCCGTCTCTTCTCCGCCTAACCTCTCGCGGTTAAGCAAATTCCGATCGCTAACTTTGCCGCAAGAATATCGGAAGGACAGAGTTTTCCGTCGTTTATTCGGGTAATTGGACCACGGTATCGAGTTTGTCACGGAATTCGTAAACTCACAGCCGGCGAAACGTTTGACAGCCTGTGGCGTGTGAATTTTTTCCAACTAGAAATTCCTCTTAGGACCACGAGCTAGACCGAAGCACGATGCTGTCAAAAGTTCATGAATTTTTACTTCGTCCCAGGTTACCGAAGTTTCCTTGCCAGCTTCGACCGCTGGCCCACTGATAAAAGAGAAACTGTCCGCCTGCAAAAATTCTTCTACAATTTTCCTGTCCAAGAAGATAGAAAATATTCCATGCTCTCGTCATTTATATTTCGCCATACCACGCAAACGCGTGTCAAACCTATTCTTAATAGCGCAGCACGTTGACAAGATTCCTCTAAAAACCAGAACGTCTGAACGTCTAATCAAACTTTGACTGCAAACAGCGAGAAAGTATTTCCAGTTCGATCTACACAGCTCTGAAAATAAATCTGAAAGCATCCATCCAGCTTACAGAGATCTCGTCCCGCGTTTAAAATTCCGTAGCCCAAATGCTCGTTGATCGACGCCGGAGTCAACTCGAAGGTTTCATCGGTTATCTGTCAGCGCGATGCTCATCTCCCGCAAACGCTGACCGAAAGCTAGTGATTCGATCTCGCGACACGAATTTTCACCGCGATTCCAAGTGCGTCCAGTTGACAGTGCACGTTAACAAACGAGGGTGGCTAACAAAATCCTCTTACATCCGGAATCCTTCGCGACGAGCGTGGCTGATAGGGTGCACGCTCCGAGATCCTACTCCAGCCTGGCCCTAATTGCTGCCAATTAACCCGTCTTCGTTCTCTTCGGTCTGTCGTCGATTTTCTTGCCTACTCTCTGTCACGCTATTCTTCCTCGCTATTCGTCCCGCTCGATACCGCTTCACGATACTAGCATTCGGGGTCCGTTCATCGATCTCGGGCAAAGCGGCTTCGAAACGGCGGTGCATTGTACCTGCGAACTATGACAGTTCTCGGAGCGATCGGTTGTTTAATATTCTCGGGTATGGCGAGACCGGGGGGCCTAGTTAGACCAGAGGCAAGAGCGGAGGGGTGACACGGTAGACGAAGAAACTCGCGACAAGAGGAGGAGGTCCTTCTGGCGATAAGCAGCTTAGAGGTATATCTTTTCTCGCCCTTATTACAGGGCCGTACTTCACGGATGAACGGTCGCGGTAGGAGTCGATCACCATCTAGCCTCTTTCCCCATTCTTCTAGACTCGCGAGCCACCCATCGAAAATACCACGACGGAACACAGTCGAATAGATTCTCGCTTTGCCGAACTCTTCTATCAAGAGTGGTTCGCCACTCGTTTCACAGTCCACGCTTTCAGTGACAGGGAGTAGCCGCTGTGTCACGCTGTGGGTCCTTCGAACGCTTGTTTCTCGAGGCATTAACACTTTGACTGCCATACGCACTGTTTATACGGTACACTCGGGGGGTCAGGATCAAATTTCCATTATTCTTACGGCAAAACGATGAATTGTCAAACAATGTCGCAGAGAAAGAGAAAATAGTGCAAATTATTAATGTCTTCTGTCAAAGTTCTCTATGCATTTACGTTCTTCAAAGTTTCAAAAAATGGTTAGAGTAAAAGAAACTTAAATTGGACACCGGTGACCACCTTGGCCTCACTGAGGAGGCAAGCGTCGGTCACTGATGACCACCATGGCAGTCAACGCGTTAACAATGGCGCTTGCACCGCTGCAGCGGCCACGCTCGACCTCGGACTCCTGGAGACCACTTCCGTGAAAGTTGCCGCGCTTACGTCACCACCTGCAAACTTTCGCGGACTTTCCTCGCGATTTTTCTCAAAGCCACCGCCCCGTGAAAGCGTCCTCCGTTGAACGAATCATTCTGGTACCGAGCCCGATCGAAAACTATCGCGGCTTATGTCGGCGCCGCCTGTTGAAGGGATAACCCTGGGTTTAATCGGAACGAGGAACATAGTTGGCGGGATATCGTTTCGTTGCGATTCGAAAGCGTGCGTCGATGGTGATTTAGATAGACTTAATGCAATATTTAACGACGGCTAATCTCTTTAAAATACCGCGTCATATTTGGAACGAGAATTATTCAAATAGCCTGGCATTACTCGCGCGCCCGTAGTATTTGGCGTGCCCGTTTGTCCAAACGAAATGTTTGCGCGCTAGAACGCCCGGATAATGCGAGATTCGGATTTAAACGCGCGATCCAAATCCTCGGAGTAACGCTTGTCTTCTTTAGCTCTGTCATTATGACCACGTGGCCCGGGCAGCAGCGTGGAAATTGTATCGCACGGGGTGCCCCATAAATCTCGCGATATTGGCTGAAAGAAAACGATTCTTCATTGCAGATTAAATCGCGAACGTAACGATTTTCATCAGCTGAAACGGTCGCAACGTATCGCGGTAATTAAGATACTGCGAGTATATTTTACGGATAATTTTACGGATAATTCCACGGATTATTCTACGAGACTCCTTAATTAAGCAGAGTACTATATTTAATAAGATCAAACATTGCAAGTATTTTATAACGAATTGTAAGGATCACTGTAATCGATTCCCAACCAACGATTCTTAATATTAAGCAGAGCACTTTATTTAATAAAAGCAAATTTTCGAAATAACCCGAGTTTCGACGAGCCTTGGAAATCGAACGTTCGTCCAATCGTGGTTCCACCTGAATCTCGTCCAATTTGTTATTCCCTAACACGAACATTCGCCCCGAAAGTATTTCATTTCTCCCCTCTCTCTCTCCTCTCCTTCTTATTTCTTCAATTTTCTCTATTTTTCATTTATCCCCGCACACGGGGATCATCGCGAAACGCATCGTCCGAATTATTACGTTTAAACCTCGTTCCTTCGCTGTGCTACCCCTTTTGTTTGCATTCGTCCGATGCCCGGAGCGTGTCATTATTTTCGTTCTGGAAGGTTGCGCGATCAATCAACGTTAGTTATTGGCTCTATCCAGCGCGCGATATTCCTCTGATTCAGACCTAGGCGAACCGATACGTTATGCGAGGCGAGAGCGACACGCGAATGCGTCGGTCCGTCGGGAATTTACGGATTCCGGGCACAGGGGAGGGTGAAATTATTTTTAACCTATCGCCGTCCATTTCGAGTTTCGCACTAGATAAAACAAGGAACGGCGCCGCGGCCGGATGTTTTGCGGGCATTAAAAATGAATCGGTTGCCAGGAAAGCTTTTAAGCGAAAATTCTCCGTTGAGCAGAGAGGTCCCTGGAAGTTGGATGAGCCGGGTCCGGCCGAGCCCGGGTGATTCGTCTGTACCGGTGTACCCTAAGCGTCTCTCGCGACACCCCAAAACCCGAATTGTCCCACGATCGTTGGAATTTTCCTCCCTCTTTTCCCTCCACGGGCCAATAATCGTCTCTACGGTCGCTGCGGATCTTTTCACGCGAGCATCACCTGGCCGGAGGACTATTCTATGGGGTTGGTACGTACGGGGGTTGGTCGCCGAGTCGTCGGGCGAATCGTCGCCGGGAGAGAGAAAACTGGCGTCCCGAAGCAGTTTCTATGACAGTTGCACGGTTGTTCCGTTGAATCCGCACACATGTATCACGACGACTGGGCACCCCTGCACACACACACACGCACGCATACGCAAACACGGTCGTCCGTGTACGAATGCACTGGCAGAGTAGAGAGACGCGAGATGAGAGAGAGAGAGAGTGAGAGAGAGAGAGAAAAGCTGAGAGATATAGCGGCACTTGCCAGCCTTCTTTATCCTAGTTTCTGCCATCCTTACACCCTTCGCTGTGTTCTCTCTCTCTCTCTCTCTTTCTCTCTCTCGCATTGTACTCTAATTCCGCAGAGCGCAGTTGCCGAGAAATATAACCCGGTGATCGATGTCGGCGTATGCAAATGTCGGGGGTTTCGCTCTCGCGAAGATCGTCGTCCCGTTGCGTTAGAGCACCGAAAAGGGATCCCTTGGCTCTCCGCGTTCCCTCTTATTTTTCTTTCTCTTTTCACCCCCTCCTGCCCCCGTTTGCACGCGCTAATCAACCTCCCCACTCGGTGTTCCCTCTTTCTCACGCTCTGTCTCTCGCTCTCTCTCTTTCTCTCTCTTTCTCTCTCTCTGTTACAGTGTATGGCCAGTAGTGGTGTCTCACTGAGAAGAGAGAGGGGGTTGCCCCGCAAGGTCAGAATTCCAGCTGCCCTGCTGGGTGCCTCCGCCCTTGCGACCCTCCTGGCCGAGGAATCCTCGTGCAGAGAGGGTGACGGGCGGCGGTGTGCCGGCGGCGGTGGTGGCGCTGGTACTGGCTGTGTGCCGTTGGCCATCGGTGCGATATGTTTGTCCGGATAGCCGGGGACGGTTGTCGTTCCAAACTGCGTGCAGCTGCTTCCATTGTGGCAAGTCGGTCAGTAACCGATGGCACAGCGTAAGGTTCGCCACGTCGACGCGGAATCTCGCCCCTCTTGTCTCCCTTAGGTGGGTCTCCACTCGCGTCGCAGCCTGGCCCAATTATTCCTTGGGTCGAAGCATCTTCGTTCCGATCAGCTCGCGGGGGGCTAGGAGTCTTCTCGCGTATCGAGTATCCTCCATCGACTCGCGATTTCGCGTTCTCTACGTCCAAGCACGGCAGTCTTGTTCGGTTCACGACCTTTCCCAACGTTTCGGATGGATCGCGTAGAGAACTTTGGGGAACTCGCGCGATATATCCTCTAGACCCGAACTTTCTTTGCCAGGAAACTCGCGAGCGGACGGAGCCTCGCGATAGCTTCTGGTGGACGATTTTGGGTGGACGCGACGCGGCACTCTTTCTATTTTCGTGTATGACTGCCAGCAGCGTGACGCGTACCCCGGAGCAGAGCGTATAAATACGTTCGAAGGCATCGCGGAAAAGCAGCTCGATCGCCGCGGACTCGCCTTCGAGGGGCGTATAATTATAAACGCTCGAACACGCGATCGAACTGGCCGGTCGTAAAGGTGGATTACAGCGGGTCTAGATCAGTTGGTCTAGGGTGAACGCTTGCTTCGATTCCACTCCGGGCAATATCGCCTGGAACGTACGGTACATTCGCGTTGCATGCTCTAGAAGTACGTGCATGATCGAATCGACGGTAAAGAGAGGCGGGGCGATACACTTCTTCTATGCCGGTCTGCTCGATCGAGTTCCCCTGTATTTTCCGCGCGTGTAGCCGGTGGGAAAAGTTTCGCGAAAATAAAGGATGAAACAAAAGGCGGAGTTTGAATGACTTCATCTCCCTGCTCGGCGATCTCGTGGAAAACCGCACACCTACGCGCACCGTTCAATCGAAACGTTTCACCCAGCCACTTTCTCTCTCTCTCTCTCTCTCTCTCTCCTTACCGGTTCGCTTGATTAGCTAATGCAGCCGACAGAAGTCGCGATAGCCACTTCGGGAGCTCCCTGGCCTGAAACGTATCGCCCTGGCCGGTCACTCGGACTCGGGTGTGCCAGTTTCCCGTTTCCAGCGCGTTTGCCAGAGAGCGTTTGCCAACGCTCGAGCTTCTTTTCGAACCTGTGTTCCCTCTGGTCGATCGATCTTCCCGAACAAGCTTCCACCACGCGTGTACCATCAGGGGTCGTCTCGATGCCTCGGGATGAAAGGGACTTTTTCCGTTGCTACTTTCGCTCCGCTCCTCCGTGCGATTAAACGCTCCTACCGCTGCTTAGATCAATCTTTCATCCTATAGCAGGCATTTCCATCTTGCGGTACCTTTATCGTACCGTGTACGTTTCCCGATTCGGGTGCAAATGGTCGAAACTCGGCGGTCGGGTTGGATAATTCGTGAACGGAACTGGACACTTTCGAGATCCGTTTGAATGCGTCTGAACGATGTCATCGGATGGATCTGACTGTGACGGCGTTCTATCAATCGCGACTATTCTTGTGGATATGAACGAATTTGGGTTCCAGTTTACGATCGTTTCTGCATCGTTGCGTTAGCTATGATTATTAGAGATAATTTAGGTAGTCCACGCGACGCTCTGCTACCCACCTGAGAAACTCCCTATGCTACTTTGCTCCTCCTTTCGCGTCATCGTTATATCATTGCTATATCGTCGCTAGGTCGTCGCTATATCGTTGCTATATCGTCGCTATATTGTCGTTAGATTGTCGCTATATCGTCGTTAAATCGTCGCTCTATCGTTGCTGCGTCGTCCCTATATCGTCGCTATATTGTCACTATATCGTTGCTATATCGTCCCTATATCGTCGCTATATCATCGTTAGATCTTCGCTGTATCTTCGTTAGATCGTCGCTATATCGTCGTTAGATCGTCGCAACATCGTCGCTATATCGACGCTAGATTGTCACTATATCGTCGCTATATTGACGCTAGATTGTCACTATATTGTCGCTATATCGTCGTTAGATCGTCGCTATATCTACGCTAGATTGTCACTATATCGTCGCTATATCGTCGCTATATCGACGTTAGATTGTCACTATATCGTCGCTATATTGACGCTAGATTGTCACTATATCGTCGCTATATCGTCG
>NW_016909275.1:267514-322449 GCF_001483705.2 Eufriesea mexicana | reverse complement strand
TCCCTATCTCGCACCTAAAATAGAAGACTACGATCGCGCGCGTGTAGGACGGTCCTAGGCGGAGTCGAGGAAGCTCTCTGAGCTTAAATTGGACAGCACCCACTCGTCGGCGTGTGGTCCTGGCTCGCTTGAACGATCATCGCGTGCCTTGAGAAGCTCGTACTTGTTTCGTTCGTCGTGGACGCACGAAGGAACGTACATTGAAACTGTGTCTCTATATCTGACCCGTGAACGACTTTTCCTTTCTGCCGCGCAACGAATCGCGCGTATCCTCGTATCGATATTCGTTCTCTCGTTGCTGAATACGCGAGAGCACCCGACCGTGTCGTACGCATACGTCTGTCTGCACCAGCGTGGATCATTTATCATAAGTACTTTAGAACCACTGTGGAAAATTAACACACTCGATGTACCTAGCAATTAGAATTCCTAATCTAGCATACACTAGGTATTAATTAAGCGTCAAGGATTTCGAAGAAAATACCGATATACGAAAAAATATATATATATATTTACAGGAATATAGATATACATATGCTGTAATATTTTTGTACTGAACAGAATTTGTGAAATAAATAACGATGATTCAAGCCAATTCCAACCGTGGACCACGGGTGTGTACTTTATCGTACGGCGGGGATTATCGCTCGATACCGTTGCAAAAAACACCTCGAGTCGGCCACTATTTTTGGGAAGGGCTGGAGGGAAAAGAGGAGGATGGGGTGGAAAAAGGAATATGATAAAAGACTGATAAAAGGAGACATGCAAAAGAGGGGGATGTGTGCTTCGTGGTCGGTGCGCTTCGACGCGCTGTGCTGATACACGCGAGAGTTGTTCTTTCGGCGGACGATTTTTCCGGAAGAAAAAGCCACCGATTCTTTTATCTTTTTTTTTTTTTTTAACTTTTCCTTTTTTTTCCGGTTGTGTTTCTCTTTGGAAAAAGAGGAGATTCTCGTTTCGGTCGGAGGACAGAGAGTATGTATCGTCTCTTCTCGAACAGCTGCTTCTCCCGTTTTTCCATTTTCAGTGTCTATTAATCTCTCTCTCTCTCTCTCTCTCTCTCTATTTATCTATCTTTCTCTCTCTCTCTCTCTCTTTTCCCTCGCTCATTACACGTGTATCTCCGTGCTCTCTTTCTCTGTCTGTCTCTTTCTATCTTCTTCCATTCTTTCTTTCTTTCTTCCTACTCTCTGTGTACTCGGGAACGCAACTGTTGTACATCATGCCTTTGTCGTTCACCCGTGAGAGGAACACGCAGTGTAACCGTGTAACCAGCAGCTCACGCTAACGCATATTACCAGCAGAGAGTCTAACAAAGTCTAACCGAGGATATCCTACACTAACACGAAACGTACCGTATCACGCGTCACATGTTCCTGGTAACGGATCGCGCGATCGAGAGTAAGGTGATCCGCTTGCGCGAAAGGATGCTTCGAAAATGCGGACAGAGATCTTGAACCACGTCCAACACCTTCATTATTCAACGACAATTCATATTTTTCGAGACCACAGGGCTGACAGCGATAAGTCGCATTTTGTTCGTAGAAAAACGCTAAGATCTGTCAAACTGTCAAGTGACGGAGGATCATCAGACCTATTTTAGCCTTACAAATTTTAAAAGAAACATCACTATGGTATCTGCTACCATTTGCTATAATTGGTGACATATCAAAGTACTCTGTTCTAACTACCAAGTGACATTAAAATTAGGAAATCAACAAAAATCGACTTGTCACGTTTCCTCAGTGTGGTCTCCGTGTGTTTCAGCATGGTCCCTGGCTCAGGGATTAGAAAGATGGAAGAAATGACTCGAGGCCACAGTGCTGATAACGATAAGTCGCATTTTGTTCGTAGAAAAACGCTAAGATCTGTCAAACTGTCAAGTGACAGAGGATCATTAGACCTACTTTATTCTTACAAATTTGGAAGGAAACGTCGATTGGTATGATACCAGTCGTATCTTCCAGTATTTACTATAATTGGCAATATATTAACTCTGTTTTAACTACCAAGTGGTATTAAAATCAGGAAATCAACAAAAATCGACTTGTCACGTTTCCTCAGTGTGGTCTCCGTGTGTTTCAGCATGGTCCCTGGCTCAGGGATTAGAAAGATGGAAGAAATTACTCGAGGCCACAGTGCTGATAACGATAAGTCGCATTTTGTTCGTAGAAAAACGCTAAGATCTGTCAAACTGTCAACTGACAGAGGATCATCAGACCTATTTTAGCCTTACAAATTTTGAAGGAAACATCAACTGGTACCTGTTACCATTTCCTATAATTGGTGACATATCAAAGTACTCTGTTTTAACTACCAAGTGACATTAAAATCAGGTAATCAACAAAAATCGACTTGTCACGTTTCCTCAGTGTGGTCTCCGTGTGTTCTAGCATGGTCCCTGGCTCAGGGATTAGAAAGCTGGAAGAAATGACTCGTTCACTGCCGATCAAGTTTATGTTGGCTCGTGCTACGTGTTAATGGATAATTTTGGTACAAGGCTCGCTTTTGTATATATCACATTTCCGGGTACAGTACGCGGATTACACGCATGTCACAGAGCTACGTGCCTGCGTGGATTCCAGGCACAGTGAACGTGTTAACTGAGAAGGATGAGCAGACTCGTCAGTAAACATTACACCAATGTTTTGGGTGTAGTAATTTATTCCCTAGGAATTCCCTATTATTCGTCCATCTATTTACACCGAAATATATTACATCAAATTTCGAGATTTTTCACGTTTAATTTCACGTATTTCGAAATTTTAGCCGATCCACGAGAAGAGAATTACTCGAAAATTATTTTTACAATTTGTTTAATAAGATTCGACTTCGATCGGACAGTGAACGTGTTGGGTTTAGTTTGGACGACATCTAGCACTTGCATACAGTGCTGTAACTGCCGGAAAAATGGACGAAATTTGTTGTGCAGCGCGTAAATCGACAAATCGAATCTTCTCGTTTAAACGAGTCTCGATTAATACCAATTTCGTCCATTTCCATCAATTCCGGCTCGAGTTAAACCAGATCCCCCTGAACGGATATTCGATCTGCAAAGATAACTCGCGACGACTCGAAATTCGAAACGGGACTAGACGAATCTTATTAAAATCTTGCACGAGTTATCGGGAGCGCGGTGCTAATTCGAAGGAACTGCAAAAATCTCGAGCACCCCCGGCGTCTTTCAAAGATCTCATTCCACATTTTCGATCGATTTTTTCCCAAAGAATTATCCGCTTTTCCCGTGCACACGCCTGTTGTCATGGAGAGGCCACGGTTTCTACATATATATCTATACACACGATATATATATATGTACATAAATGTGTAAAGGAACAAGGTTGTACAAAGTTCTCTTACAGCGAACGCCGCGACATCTCGGCGTCGACGGATCGACGCTTAAACTGTATTCCGCTGCAGACTGGTCCCGTTACCTTTGAGCATCTCGCGGAATGAAAACGCGCCGGTCGGGAATCAGATTTTATTGAAAATCGAACCAGCTGCGGAACGTCAAAAGTTTTTACGTCTTTGAACCTCGCTCGTCCCCCATTTCGCCTAACGTTTTCCACCCTATCCGTCGTTCACCGATTCTGCAGGGGCTCCCTTCCCTTCCTCCCTCCCCCTCGGCGCCCTTACTCTCGCCCTCTCGTGATCGATCGGGGTTCAACGAAATGACCTTTCACCTTTTCCCATAAACGTCCGTTATCTAGCCTATCACGCAAATATTATTTAAATTGTACGTTAATCGGGAACAGAGGAGGTAGCGTGAATGCAGTAGATCGATACGTCGACTCGCCGTGGAATCGTTTAATCGGGAACAGATTATTCCGTGCATATACACGTACACATATGCACACGGACGCACGTGGACACGTGGATCTGTTAGCCGTTACACAGGTGTGCTCGCACACACGTGTACGGTACGACTGTTACACGAGCGCGAGACTTCTGAGGGCATACTGACACGCTCGCCGCTTGGGTACCAGCAAAATGGAGTCTCTACACGCTCATTGAGCCCGAGTCGCGGAATCTTGATACCCCGGAGTGGCGAGAATAAAAAGATCACCCGGGTTCCCGTTATCGACACCGGTACACGCACCTTGAACCACGTGCAACCACGCAGCGCGAGCCGTTTAACTCTTTGAGGAAACATTGATCGGTCCCCCTCGGATGAGATTCCCTTTCTCTCTGTCTCCCTGTCTCTCTTTCTCTCTCTCGTTCTCTCTCTCTCTCTCTCTCTCTCTGCGATTCTCGTTTTGCCTTCCGTTGTACCGATTTTCCTCCGCGGCACTGCATTTTTACGGATCATAGAACACCTCGAACGAAGCCTCGCCCGGTGGTTAGCGATGGGAACGAGCCGGTGTACGCGGTCGCGATACATGAATCAATTTACCGGCCCAGGGGGCTAGCTCGATAGGATCCAGCAATATTTCAGAAATAAACGCCGCCGCGAAGTAGCGCTTTGGATCAGTGAGCTGGTAATGTTCGAACCTTGCTGCAGGACGGTTATTCGGTGGTAATTGTCGAGGCACAGCCGATGGGAGGGAGGGGGCCTGGAAAAATGGGCTGTGAAATCGCGGTGATAGTTTTCCACGCGAACTTTTGCAGCCGCGTTCCTCGATTTATCGAGTGAGACTGTAATTCGAATTATCGCGGGAAACCTGGTAGATGGGCGATTTTTTCTAGAAAACGTTATTTATACGCGCGAGAAGGAGAAGACGGTGGAATAAGTATCTGGGATATCTTCCGGGGTAGTTAACGAAGGGGGCGAGAATTATCGTTCGGTGAATGGCTAATCGCTGTGGGTTATATCGTTCGTTCACTCCTTGCAGTGAAAATCGCGTTCGATATTTTCCCTCGATCGATTCGTTGTCGGGAATGCACTTCCAAATGATCCTTTTCATAGTTCGACTTTATTTTTCTACTTTCGTATCCTTTTAATCGACCATGTTGACGTATCTCAGTCGAATGAAATTGTTACATAAAATTACGTGCATATTTTATACGTTAAATCCGTAGATCGAAATAGAATCTCGAGCGCAACTCGTTAATCAACCCCTTGCGCTACGACGTGATTGCAGAAAGCTGTGTATCCTGGAAACCCTCGATTTCGTTTATCCTTTATATATCTACTTCGTTCGCGTCTAAATTACACGAAGATTCCGGGGTTCGTATGAATTTTATGCGCGTTGGTCACGCGAGGTGTAATTTTAATCACGCGACAGATGTAACTTCACATGGGGTCGAAAATTCGCGTCGCAGTAGCGCAGGAGGTTAATTAATTTCCTTAGTAACCGACATATACGGCAGCGGAGCCGTGAAAAATCACGGAATTGCGTAATTCTCTGTGCAAGGTTTGAACATGTACCGGCAGATGGCGGGCGAGTCGCCACTCGATAATTGTTCGCTCGGTTAAACGACTCGCGATACGCTTAGACCCATCGCTACCGCGTGGATTTAATCGGCGAATAACAATCCTTTCTCCTTGGACGATGCGTGCGATAAGTAGCTGCCTCTTCGTACGAGCGGCTTCCGTGCGAACATTCCGGCGAAAAGATTTCAACGATTTGTCCCGCGGAAAACGGAAAATGGAGACGAACGAGCCCGACACTCGGTGGCGTTCTCTGTGTCACCAGGTTGGCAAATTCGTAGCCGTGTTATCCGGTTCAGCCGCTTAGAGGGTACTCCATTACGCGTTAGGCCAATCTTCGGCTTATTCGAGACCGTAGGACCCCGTGTACGTGTATATATTCGAGATCGACACCGATTTTCCTTGCTGGTCCTACTCCATGGTGAGGAGCGATCAACGATCGACTCATCGGTGCCGCCATTTTATTCTTTCCTCTTCTTTCGTTTCATATATGTGTATATACATATATATATATTTTTCTTTCGTTGTAAATTTTTTTCCTTTTTTGTTCGGTTTTCTTAATTTGGTTCTCCCTCGATGGAGTCTTCGTACATTTATTTATCGATCAATCGTTAACGCAACCAGCAACCAGTCCGAATTAATCGCTATTTTACTTTCTTTTTTTTTTTTTCTTTTTTTTAAAATTTTTTTTTTTGGAGAGCTCGCTTTGCCTACGCACAGAACTTGTAGCAAACTTGTACACGTCACCCGTCATGCATTTTCTTGTTAATTGCACTGGTTTGAAAGTTTGAACGACCGTTTCTTTTCTTTTTCTTTTACAGAGGACTTTTTACGCAAAAGTAAATGTGTGTTGCACTTAATCCCGATGTACAGAGTGTCCTTTTACTTGTGCGACATAATATGATTGTCCCCGTTCTCACCTCCAATTTCTTTTTTTTTTTCTTTTTTTTTTCGTTTCTTTTTGTACCCTTTTTACCTTTTTTTTTTTCTTTATTTTTCTTTATTTTACATTTGTGTTACAAGTAAGAGGAATTGCGCTGTCGCGGTTAAATTTTTGGAAGAGATTGGCATCGTTCGACGTAATGGAGTGTTCTCTAAGATTCGCAATGATCGAAGTAAACGCGACCGATTGGCCAAGCCAGAGGATTGCAACGCTGTTGACCAAGAGGGGGTTGATTTAGTAATATCCTTCGGGACGAGGAATGTTTAAGGATGTACTTTATAGAATATCCTTTTTAATGGTAGCTCACGGAAACACCGTATAGTATGTTCATATAGTATGTTCAAGAGGTACGGAATTGTAGAAAGTAACGAAACACGAGCGAGAGTAGTGATGGGATCAAACTTATCGTAAGTAAATTCAATTTAATTGTACGAACTTTATTCGAAGACATTCGAGACTTTATTAATTTAATCGTTTAATACGATCTTGTTAAAAACACTCGCGTAAATATATAATCCCTATACCAGTGATTTTCAACCCCTTTTATTTCGCAGTACACGCAGTCTAATTATCAAACTTCCACGACACACCGAAATTTTTATTCATACGAGAGAAGTAGATGTATGGATTTTTAATTCGATTTTGTTTTCGAAAAATTATTGCGAAGCATTGGTTGGAAATCACTGCTCCCTGTTATTAATAATTTGGAACAGAATCCAAACGAAAGTTACCTGTCCCTTTTAGCTAAGACGCAAAAATCTCTTTCACCAGGACAGTCACAAAGTACCAAAAATAAATAAGTAAATAAATAAAAATTTGTCACCACCGATAACACAAATTCGAAGTCGTCGATCGAAACAATCGTGGCTCGTAACCTTTCCGAGTCGAAAATTAATATGGACACCCTGTAGAATCGCTAAGCCTGATCCCATCATCGGCAACCGATTTCGTAGACGACGCGAGGCGCGAAGGGACGTTAACCGCGGGACGCAAAAGATCGGAACGGGATTTCCGGGGCCTGACCCCCCACTTGGTCAACACTAGCGATTGCAAATGGACGACGCGTGCGAGTTCCCAAGCTAGTTGCGGCGACGAGCATCGTCGTCGTCGTGGTCTCGCTTCTCTTTTTCTTTCTTCGTCCGCGTGTATTCCTCCCTTTTTCGAATCTCGTATCGCGGTACCGCGACTCTGATCGATCCACTTATTACCGTGCCCCGATGATCCTCTCTCTCGCGCGCCGTACGCTGCACGACACGTCGCAGAGAGTTAGCCGCGTGAACGGCCTCGCTGGTTTGGGGTGGTGGAGGAAAAGAGGTTGGATGGCGAGGCTGAGGAAAGGTCTCGTGGGTAGAGAGACGGGGAAGAGAAAACGTGTAGATACGTGCGAGCATGGTCGCACGATCACGGCCTTGATTCGTAAGTAGGAGGGTAAACGAGGGGGAAATTAGCGGGGAGGTATAAAGAAGAGGCTGTGAACTGAGGGAAAAGGATTGGCGGAGAAGGAGGCTGAAGGATGAGGAGGAAGGAGGAGAAGGAGAGGAGGAGGCTAGAGAGGCAAGCAAAGAGAGAGAAACTGAGACTGAGAGAACGAGAGAGAGAGAGTATACATGAGGAAAGAAAAAGAGAGAGAGAAAGAAGCGATCGAGCCGCCGTCGACACAGACTGGGCCGCGGGCGGCTCGTCGTCGTAGGTCGCGTTGGGAGGCCAACAGTTGAAAGTGACTTGTCTTGTGTTGATGTTGCAGGTTCAAAAGCCTGGCACATGCGGCTGACCTTTGACCGGGTGCCAGGCGGCTGCAACCTTCACAGGTGCAAGCTGTGCGGCAAGGTCGTGACGCACATCAGGAACCACTACCACGTCCACTTCCCCGGCAGGTTTGAGTGTCCTCTCTGTCGTGCCACGTACACACGTAGCGACAACCTGCGCACGCACTTTAAATTTAAACACCCCGAGGCAAGAAAGATCGATCTAAACGATTTCGTGACAGGCACATTGGCGCTATCCGCGATGTCTAACGATACCATGAATACGCTGTCCTAAAACGCGGAAGGACCGTGCACGCGTCTGTATATATCTTATACATATATATATATATATACATATATATACATATTTACAAGTACATACGCGTTTCGGAAGCAAGAAAGCCAGGAAAAATCAACGATGGGTAATATATGTACTATACATATATACATTTCTATATATATGTGTGTATATACATATATAGTGGGGGTTGTAAACACATGGTGTGTACAATGATAATGTCTAGTGTGCGACATTTTTTTGGGGTGGGCTTGTCGTGTTAGTTACGAAACGTTGTATGGAGAAAAAGCGAGCGAGCCGAGTGCCGCGCACGGCGAGTTAGGCGCGCGCGCGTGTGCGCGCGCAGGTCTATTGTAACGGGGCAGCCGATTGCCGCAGCGGATGCGCACGCGCGGGAACGATCGGTCTCAGCAGCGGGAGAGGCGCGCACGCGCATGCGCGCGAGCGTGGCCGTCGCCGCCGCGGGAACCATTCTCCGACGGGCCGATTCTTCTATGATAAATAAATATATATTCGATTTGCCCCTGGCGCCACTCGGACCGGGTTTTTTACGATCGATGCGACGACAAAGTTCCTTCTCGATTGCTGGCGAGCTAGCCGTTTGTTGTTTGTTGTTGTTTTTTCATTGACGATCGGCGCATCCGAGGCAGACAGAGGCGCGACGATGCCAGGGACGAATCGATGTTGGCGCAGGTCGCTTTTTGTATCTCGGCTTTCACGCTCGCGAGTCTCGCGCTTATCCTTGGACCGATCGGTGACGCGCGCGCGCATGCGTGCCCCCGTGGCGCGCGCGCGCGCGTAAACCCGTGCTATGCCGGCTGCCGTGCGAAACGTTGTTTCGAACATTGTCCAAAGACCGGGCAGCTTTATTTTTTTTGTGGTGAACGAGCGCTGCGCCGATCGACGATACTAAAGAGAGTTAGCTCGGGAGAGTTCACGATTCGCGCATTAATGCTATATATATATATATATAAATATTAATAATGGGAGATTTAATGGAATTACATATTATATATATATACATTATATATATATATATATATATATAAAGTTGGGAGCAAACGTGGTGCCAATTCCTCCCGTAGTTGCTGCTGCCTAGCGGCCGATACGCGCCGTTCGACAGCCGGAAAAGAATTATATAATTAATCGATTAATTAATTAATTATTAATTATTAACGCGGATTTACTGGAAGTAATTCATTCGATACGCAGGGTGAGTCGTATAGTTGTTGAAGAGTTTATAGTTGGACTTCATATTAGAGTGTAATCGTGTGTTTCATCGGCGTTTCATCGGGAATCGTTGGCAATATATTACGCCCACGTACGTGCAGGTCCAGTTCGCGGGCTTTCCAGCTCCGGGGATGGAAGTTACGGGGATCTCGGGGAGTATTTGGCACATGGATACACATCTACACTCGAACACAGGCAGACACGGGCACAGATGGTTATATACGCGATTAGAGGAGGCGAGCGTTTCATACACCACGCGTTGATCCGCACTCGCATACATTTTACACGGACACGTGTACACGTACAGAGGACACGGAACACGCAGCCACACGACACCCTTGCGTACTTCCGGGACCGCCGGAAGTACGGTGACACGCAATATTAATCGACTAACAACGAAATCCTTTAGTCCTATGCATCGTTTCTAGTGGTCTTTTTTTCGATAGAGATAAGACGAAGATGAAGACGAAGATGGAGGGAGGCATCGATGAAAAAGAAAACGGAAAAAACGGAACAAAACGAAAAAAAAAAAAAAAAAAAATAATAAAACATACGTGGAAAAACGAAAAAAGGAAAAAAAAAAAATAAAATAGAGATGAGAGGAAGCGAAGGCAAAGAATAAGCGCGAAGTGACGCTTTGCAGTTCTAATATGAGCTCTGAACTATAAAACGCGTTGTTTGTTACTCGAACACCTAAAAGTCTATGATATTTACGATTTAAACTGCACACCTCCGCGGATGCAATACTGCAGCAGATGATAGTGGAAATCACGCGAGACATTCCACGAATTCGGGACTTAAGTGCATAGGCGAACACGATAAGGATCTTATCTGTAATCGGATTGATTTGTAGTACTATACATATTATATATTATACATATATACGTTATTACGTTATGGTTAAACCGGCCGGTCGCCGTGGTAAATCGGCGGCCGCCGGGTGAATAGTGTTACGTTTAAAATAACGGTGTCAATTTTTTTATTCAAGTGGGCTGGTTACGATATTCACCGCTACATCGTTACATCGTTGATATTTAAATTGGTTGGGGTGCAATCTGTTTGTTCTACCTTTCTTCTTTGTTTGTTTTTACGCGAGGAAATTTATATATATACACACACACGTATATTTACTTCCTTACACATTATAATATATAACGAATAGGGGTTTTGAAGGGAAAGGAAAAGGAGAGATGGGGAAAAAGAAAATGGAGAAAAAAAAGGAATATATATATATATACACAGGAGGACGCACGATCCGAATCGCAGACGTCCGGGCGTGAACGCGACGCACCGATCACGCGTGCACGCTTGGATTCGTATCGCGTGCATGAATGGTTTACGTTTACACGACGGACGGGACAGACGGACGGGAACGCAGATGGTACACGTGTGTTTCGAAGCTGGGAAATCGTGTAACTCGCGTCGGGTGACACGTCGACACGGTTGGTACGTCGAGTCCGCTAGCTATTCAAAGAGCCAAACCGCTACATTGTGATCAAATGATATTACCGTCGATCTTCTCTCTTTTGCAGAAAGGGGCACTTTGCATAGTTAAGGCTACTACCGAGCACGCATATACCTATATATAAATATATAATTTAATAATATATACATATAATATATATATAATAACCAGAATATTAATATATTACGCAGATGATTAAGTATATTAATTAATATATTGGATAATTTATTTTATTTTGTTTTATCGTTTTAATGATTTTATATATGTGTTATTCACTGTTTATGTATTACCAACGCAACACGCAGACACACGGGGGACACACAACAGAAGTATATACATACATACATGCATATATATATATATATATATATTATATTATATTATATTATATTATATTACATTACAATAACACGGTATACGCAGAATTTATTATTTATTAATATCGGATGGGACGGGGCGAATTTTCGTCTAGGTGCACTCGTAGACGTTACATTTTCCACTTTTCCTTTCTCGTTGTCTCCTCGTTTCGCTTTTCCCACGTATCGGCTATTCGTCGCCACGCGACTGCCGCACTTTTATTTATCTCTTCCTCGTGTTCGCGCCTGTTCTTTATTTTTTTTTTTCCTTTTCTTTTCCTTTTTTTTTTTTCCAATATTTTTATCTCACACCAAATATACACATACGCTAATATATATAGCCGAGTGTTCCGAGTGCTGGTCAAAGAGAAAACAAAACAAACCCGCTAGACGGACCAAACGACATCGCGTTAGGATTTTCGAGCTTCGCAAAGGAGAAGAGACGTAACGAGATTTTCTTCGATCCTTCCGTCCTCCGTCTACGACACCCCTACTCGTTCCGACGTCGTTGTTTTCCGCCCTCGACGCCGCCCCGTGTTGCACCGGGCACCGTCTCACCCCCGTGCACGCGCTAGACGCTCGAATCGCGCGAATTACGGCCCTGGCACGGAATTTTTCCCAACTTCCGGTCAAAATTTCGCAATCGCGAGAGAACCACCCGGCGGACAGTTCTCCGCTCGCGGATTTTACCACTCTTTTAATTCACGCGGAGAGCAGATGAAATTTTACGTCGCCGGGTACTTTTCGCGAAATTTTTAACACTCCGCGACCTATTATTATTCGACGTTTTATTATTCCAGACGGGAGAGGGAAATTTTATTTCTCTTTCTTTCGCGTTTCGTTTCGAGAAACTGAATTATTCCGCCATCTTGATAGTTTCCTGATTTCTATCACGGGGGCTATATCACGGGATCTCGTTTTAATCCCTTACAACTGGATTTTCGTTTATTTAAAAAAAAAAGAAAAATTCATGTTTAATTACAGTTTTCCATACTGACATGAAAAACACGAGGTCTAATAGCTACCTGTGCGAACCGCAGCACTGGTGCACGATGATGTATAGTCAAAGTGGAACCTACCCCTATTATCAGCCACTAGAAATAAATTCTTCTAGGTATTCCTTAGCCCTCGAAATTGTTGCGAATTATTAAAAATAGACGGTTAATTAGATGTCATAGTTTAACACTGCAATTACCGATTCGTAACGCGAGGCTACGTGTGTCGGTAATGGCGAACGTGGTCTGAGTCAGAGATTCGAGGGGAACGATTTTATCGCTTATTTCGGGTTGCACTCGTTTGCCTTGCAATAAAGTAAAACTATTTTTGGCAAACTAGCGAGGAATTGATCCGACGGGTTGGATTTATGGCTTTGTCGTAAACCTAATTTTAATACTAGAACTATCGACCTGTAACGCGAGTCCTGATCTGTGTTTCAAGCAATGAAATGTGTGTCAAGTATATTTTCACTTCCGTGATATCCGTATTTAAAATTGCATCCATCGATTTTCTCTATTAAAATCGCAAATTACATATTTTGCTACTAACTTGACGAATATATTAAAATTTTCTGAAATTTTGAAATATATAAATAACAATAATTATAGTGTTAGGAGGGAAATAATCGGATATTATATTATCATATTTCCATTTAGATAAAAATCAGTAAATTCGGAATCAGTCACACGCCTAATTTTAATCATTTAAATTCTCTTATTACGGAAACGAGAAATTTTTATCCTTTTGAAATTTTGAAACTTGGAAATAAGTATTAGAATACTGAACGACGTATCAAAAAATTATTATACACACGTGTGCCAGTAATTATAAAATCGTAAGTCCTAATAAAATCGTAAATTACATATTTTCCTACTAAATTGACGAATAAATTAGAATTTTCCGAAATCTTGAAATATATAAATAATAATAATTACAGTGTTAGGAGGAAAATAATTGGATATTATATCTAAATAAAAATCAGTAAATTCGGAATCAATCACACGCCCAATTTTAATCATTTAAATTCTCTTAATATGGAAACGAGAAATTTTGATCTTTTTAAAATTTTGAGACTTGAAAATAATTTATTATTAAAATACTTAACGATGTACCAAAAAATTATTATACGCAGGTGTGCCAGTAATTATAAAGTAGCTTAAAATTAAAAATCTAAAGCGTATTTTGAAATAAAATAAATTTCCCACCTCTCTCGTGACCGTAGTAATTTTTTAATTCGCGATATATTCGAAGAAATTCTTAAAATAGCAACTTATGCCACCTTCGTATTCTCCGGCACTGTAATTTCGCAATTTGCTGGTCACATCCATTTGTGCGGCGTTGAGAACCGTTCGTAGTATTTTTCGAGATTTCGGAGCCCGGAATTGGCGATAAATAGCTCACATGCATAGGGAATTCGCGTGTCTGACTAGTTACCGGCATCACCCCTGCGGTTCTCGAAGTCGGCCCGTGTACACCTGAGTTTCGCCGGCAGTCATCGGGCAACTTTTACAGCAGATCGATGGGCAGCGCATGAAATCGCGCCCGACCAGCACGTTAAGCTACGGTTACACGTAATCACTGGTTAACGACGTCCGAGTTTCGCGAATTACCGCGATTTTTATCCGCCATCTCGGCGTTACAAGGCCCCCGCTGCATGAGGCCTAGCCGAACCGTTATAGCGTCCAGGAAATTGCAGCTCGATTACAGACGACGATCTCGTTGTACATTCGCCGTGCAATCCGTCGATCGTCTTTGTCGAAACTTTTCTGGTAATTTGGTAGGTCGTGAAACTTTAAAAGGAACCGAGAATCGAGCAAAGCGAACGGCTGCTACCTTTCGCTGCAACTCGCCAGACGTAATCCGCGTTCTTCGTTACATTTTTCTCTCTCCTTCGAGATTCCACTTCGTCTCTAATTGTACGTTTGTACGAGGTGCCGTGAAACGAATATTTGGAGGTTTAGGGGCTTCTAGGAACTATTCGGAGAAATAAGGATTCGTTTATCGTGACTTTTAGATGGTAGAACAATTTTTAAAATTATTCAAACGATGCAAATAATTTTTGGAATTTTATTTATTGCCAATTATTCGAGGGTGTGTGTATTTTTGTAATACTTAGGCAGGGTTTATTGTTTATTCAGTTCAGAATTTTTTTTAATTTAATTGAACTTTATAGGAGGTCCTCGATGCATCTTTTCATTTTAATATTATTCAGTACATTATCAATATTCAGTATATATATTATATTGTATATTATATGTAATATTCAGTATATTATCAAATATTTCTTCTCAATTCTTCATTATTTCACATAAATTTTCTACTCGTTGTAATTCTTTTTTATTATTTATTATAGGGGATGAAATCCTTTCTTCCTAATTCTTCATTATTTAGCATTAATTTTCCACTTGTAATTCTTTTTTATTATCTACTATAGGGGATGAAATTGTTTCTTCTTAATTATACATTATTTGACATAAATTTTCCACTTATTTTAATTCTTTTTTATTATCTACTATAGGGGATGAAATTGCTTCTTCTTAATTATTCATTATTTGACATAAATTTTCCACTTGTAATTCTTTTCTATTATTTATTATAGGGGATAAAATTGTTTCCTCCTAATTCTTCATTATTTGACATAAATTTTCCATTTGTAGTAATTCTTTTTTATTATCTATTATACAAGATGAAATTCTGCCCTATATGGGAATGAAATTGTTTCTTCCTAATTCTTCATTACTTGATATAAATTTTCCACTTGTAATAATTCCGTTTTACTATCTATTATAGGAGACGAAATTATTATATACAAATACAAAATTATACCTCGTTTCTAATATCCCTGTCAATTAAACACCTGTCATTTCTCTAGACGAGCACTATAAGCTGTTTTCCAAAGCCCCACCACTTTCACATCGATTCCACAATCTCCGTTCAGAGTAGTATCTCGACTTCTTCGAGAAAATCCACAAAAATTACCGGGATCGTCGAGCTCCTCCAGAATTTCAAATCCTTTGCCACACTCGGTTAATTCGAAGCAACTGGAAACAACCTTGGAATCCGTTCATCACCGTGGTACATCCTCTTTCTTCTCGTTCCTCAAACAGTTTCATATCGTAGTCGCAGTATTTGAAATAAAGACGATTAATGCGAAGCAGCCGGACAAAGGGGCTGAAAGGATTAAAATTGCTTTCCGCGCAAGTAAAAAGTTATATCGCGATTCGTAGCCTGGGATCCGTTGAAAAAGATCTCGCCGTTTCAAAACCTTCTGGATTTATTAAGACTCTCGAGCTGGTTCCAGGTCCAAACCAGTGAAGACGCCCAACTTTCTTCGGCTACGATTTTTTACCCGGACCTATCTCGAATTACTACCCCTCGATGGAGGATTAATTCCCAACCCCCGTGACGAAATTCGATTTTCCATTCT
Organism: Eufriesea mexicana; assembly: GCF_001483705.2. Taxonomy (NCBI): domain Eukaryota; kingdom Metazoa; phylum Arthropoda; class Insecta; order Hymenoptera; family Apidae; genus Eufriesea; species Eufriesea mexicana. The sequence goes on along the minus strand of NW_016909275.1, from coordinate 306,618 downwards.
TCAACTAAGCTCCACCAGCTATGGAATATTACCTCAGGCCTAGTCGCTCGACCGAAACAAAGTTTTCGTGTTTCCGCGACGTGTTCCACCGTGATTTTTATCTTTTATGCTCGCGTCGCGTGGCGCGCGCCATTTTGTCACTCGACCTGTGATCTATGCACCGCGAAGATAGCAATTATCTTCCCGGCGATAGATCGAAGCCGACGATAGTCGTATTTTACAATTCGACCAACTCCCCCGCGAATATTTCTCGTTACACGTTCCCGAATCCCGAATCCCCGTTTCGTTTCACACGATTTTGACACAAAACGGATCATCAGAGTCTCTAGGAATTACGAAGAAAGAGTGGAAGACCTCATTCGGGTTCCTTTTGAAGGGAACCAGTCCAAGGAAGCAAGTTTCAGAATTTCAGATCGCCTTTTCCATTCGCTTTTCCGCGAGCTGGAAACTTTTTAGCGTTGAATTGACAGCTTGACTAGGGAGTTCTTAACCCGACGATCTTCAAATATTCACGTGCCCTCGTAAACTCTAGCCACAAAACAAAATACGAAGAATATGAATAAACGAAGCACTATAATCGGCAATTGGAGAACGCCCTTGATCCGAGTTGCTCATTCCAGATGGCGGTTTTGACAGGGGTCAGCGTTCATGCGGTCAGTCTCGCGTAACGAGTGGCGCGTTTGGTCTCGGATGGACGGGATTTTTATCAGAGGAACGTTATCATCGAGATACATAATTAGTCCCAGGTCCAAGCGTATCGATCACGCACTCTCGTCGTCCCCTTTTCGAGTCTCGCTAATTCGTCTGGACACGTTGGTCGGTTTCGAGCACTGCCAATTCCCGGGATTGCCCGCGCGCACAAGTCGAAATGGTGGATCGTTAATCGCGAGTACAGTCGGGGGAGGTATGATCGCGACGAGATGCACGTGACACACGCGTGTTCGCGCACAAACACATCGGAGCAGGGCCATTTTTCGTGGATCGGTTCGCTTGGTCTCGAGTAGCCAACGCTGCCGTGATCCGGAGGCCAGAGGATCCGCGCGATGATCGGCCACGCGCACGCACAACGGCTGATAGGAGGAGGATAGCAGGCGGATAAGGTTTCGGCGAGAGATCGATGCACTTGGCGGGTGGAACGCGCGAGTTAAACGGCACTTTGGCCAACCCTCGAGCCAGTCGGGGTAAAACGCGGCGGGTGATCGTTAGCAGCCATCCAGACGACGAGGATCGTGCAGCAGAGCGAGGCTTTTTCGTTCGCAGCTCGCTGCTGCCTGTCGTACCGTGCCACAGCCCCGTTGTTACGCACTCGCGAGGCCCTATTTCTTCGCGCGCCCTCGCTGGGGATGAGAGGTGTACACGCTCGACTCGGGGTAGCGTAAACGACCACGTTCAGCGTTTAACGACACGAGTGCCGGATAAATGGAACGAGCGGACACGACCATCGAGTGTGGACGTTCCTCGTCGGGTAATCTCTCGATCAGGATTCACTAATCGCAGGTTTCTCTATGCTTCTACTCGACAGAGGTGTTTCGCGGTTGGAGTTTCGGTGATTCGTTGTTTGCTTTAAGTAGGAGATAGGTTAGGGTACAGTTTGTAATTATTCGAAGGATATATCCTATCCCGATTTGCTTTTATCCTAGGGTTAAGCGAGCGTATTGTTTCTTGTTCAACGCCACTCTTTGTTGGGCCAGCGAGCGCTTTTTATTGGGTCTTCGTGTGTTTTCGCTCGTTCCGTGGGTAACGTGACAGTCGAGCCGCTGATTAATCACGAGTGGACCAGTCGTCTGTCATTGTTTGACACTTTGACTGGTCATATAAGATCGGCCACGGTATCTCCCGTGACGCCACGGTGGTCATTGGTGACCGGAGTGCTTAGACTACTTACAGTTGTAAAAATTCAATGAAAATTGACAGTGAGTTGACTGTCAACCGTTACCACAGCGCCACCGGTGGTCACCCACGACCGCCAATAAGACAAACGCTCCATTGGATAAGAACGTTGCCTTATGTCACGAATTTATTATTATTTTGCCATTATACGCTTGGAATAACAAAAATACTCCCGTGGCGTCCCGGAACGCGTGACATCGGCTTGGCTGTCAACGGGTTAACGCCCAGGGAAATGCGTTACTCGCGAACCGATTCGATATATCGCAGTCGTATTTTAAATCTAAATTATTCGAGTCGCATAACTCGGCTCCCGAAGTTCGAATAATTATAAGCGTACGCGTTGTGATTTGCAGGGTAAGTTAACGGTGATTCGTTAGTAGGATTTAGGAGCGGACAGAGTTTTTAGCTTTAGGGTCGCGATTTGGTACTTAACGATGGCTAACCCCATCTCTAGATTCGTAGATAATTCGAAACGACCAACCTAATCCGACTTAGGTTCAGCGCGCTGCAGATTTCGAGACAGCTACAACTCGTTTGACAATCGTCTGGTTTCATCCGACCATAACGTGGATCAGGATGACCTAAGCTCGCGGATCCATTGTCCTACGAAACGTTCGATAGGTGTGATCAACGACTCCCAGGTGTTATCTACATAGAGAGCACCCGTGACGAAGGTACACGCGATTGAACCGAGTCTCGCGATCGAGACGAGGGTACATCGCGAAAGAGAGCGTCTTGGGCCCAAGAATTTGATCGGAAATCGCTAATTCCTGTCTCCGTTCGAACATCTTCGACCAGCTCTCGAAGTTGTCGCTTGTAGCAGGAGGGAAATTTCACGCGAGCTTCCTCTTAACACGTTCACAGCCATTGTGGTCATCAGTCGACCGGCACTTGGCTCCTCAGTGGGGCCACGGTGGACACCAGCATCCAGCGGTACTAATTTTTTTAATTTATACTTGTTTTAGTCCAACCAATTTTTTAATATTTCAACAACGTCAATAAATAGAGAAATTTGAATAGAAGACATTAACCCCGTGCACTCGATCTTGCGATTTTTTCGTTACAGGAAAATAGTGATTCGAAGACCTTCTGCTATGAAGTCGACGATATTTTTAAAACAGTGAATAAAAAGTCGTATGCAATTGAAGACGTAGAATTATTTTACTTGGGTAATTGTAAATTTGACGTATAAATTAACATCCATCTTTAGATTCTGATTCAATGGCGACTGAGAGGCGCCTCGCGAGTGCAAGGGGGTTAATAACTCGCGCCATCTTTCTCCAGCGGTTCTAATTTTTTAAATTTATATTTGTTTTAGTCCAACCAATTTTTGAGTATTTGAACAACGCGAATAAATAGAGATAATTTTTCTCATGTTGGTTACGTCATTACGTTGTAAGAATAATGGAAATTTTATCGTGGCCCCCTGAGCGTAGTGTATGAAAAGAGCATGGCAGTCAAAGTGTTAACCCAACACGCTCCTCCGAAGAGGTGTCGTACGTCGTAGACGTTTTCTCTTGTACCTCGATCGCTTGTACCGCCAACAATTTGCTCTTTCATCCCTGCTCTTTTATCCCTCCTCTATCATCCCTGATCTCCGTTTGCTCTCCACTCCGCTTTCCGCATACATTTGTCTCACCCTCGTCCTTATTCCCGTCTTTGTCGGGCTCGATCGTGAGCTGGGAGAAAATTGTCCTCAACTTATGGCAAATTTCCGGGACATGCATTCTGCTTGCCTCTGTCGGACTCGTGATAGCTGTACGCGTAAGGAGCGTCGCGAGGACCATTTTCAACCTTCCTTTCCTATTCCGTCTTCTGTAATTCGCTCTTGGGGGGGTAGCTCGCGAAGAGGAAATTTGTGAACTGGTTGAACACGCGATTTTTCCCAATTCGTGCAAATTAAATCGGTGCAATTAAATTGAGCGAAAAGGGTAAACGAGAGTCAGGATGCCCGCCATTTTATTTTTCTACTGTTTTACATAATAATTCGAAGTACGGCTAATTTGTTATTGGAAATTTTTCATTTTCGAGTGGCAGGTATCGATATGCTTCCAAGATTTAATTTTTTGAGACGTGAGCATTGAATTTTCGTGAGCGAAAAATTTTATGCGCATCTTGTGAGTATTGGAAATATTAATTATAGTCGAAGATTCGTTTGCTATGGAGGAATAGTAAGTTCATGTTTTTCCATAAATTCGATTTATGGCAATTTTTGTATCAAAACTAAGGAAATCGCTATTTTATGTTATAAATTGACATATATAACTACGTTGTTCGAATATTTCAGTAATATCAGTATTATCGGTAATTATTTTCAATAATATTCAGTAATTTCAATTATTTCAATTATTTTCAGTAGTATCAGTATAATACCTTCTTTCGTCATTAAAATAAATGGTAACTGAGAGTCGCTTTTCAAATATTTTACATTCGCAATCCCGACTATGCAAATAAATATTACTTATCTATTTATTAAAAAATCCCCAAATTTCTAATTACCAAAAATTTGCATAAGCGTGCAGTTCACGGAATTCTCTTTTCAAAATCCCAAATATAAGCCCAGAAATTATAATCACAATATCGATTATGCAAATACGTATTTCTTATTTATTTATTAAAAAATTCACAAATTTCTATAATCGTGCAGTTCGCGAAATTCTCTTTTCAAAATTTCAAATACAAGTGCAAAAATTACAATCGCAATCTGGACTATCCAAATAAATATTACTTATTTATTTATTAAAAAATTCACAAATTTCTATAATCGTGCAGTTCGCGGAATTCTCTTTTCAAAATTTCAAATACAAGTGCAAAAATTACAATCGCAATCTGGACTATTCAAATAAATATTACTTATTTATTTATTAAAAAATCGCCAAATTTTTAATTACCAAAAATTTGCATAATCGTGCAGTTCACAGAATTCTCTTTTGAAGACTCCGAATACAAGCTAAAAAATAATCGATTACCAAAAAATAAGAGGAAAGAACGGGAACCAGTCGAAAAATGATTAAACGACAACCTGTCGTACGTAAACTCGCGAGCGCGAAAAATCGAGCCGATTTCCGAGGCAGCGTTTTGCATAAACCCTGGCACACGCATACACGGTTAGAGAAATATTTCCAGAGGTATTCGCGGAGATCGGCGGACAGGGTTGCTCGTTGCGCCTTTAGTATTCGATCGCTATGCGAATCACTCGAGGCGCGACGCGTATTTCGAGCTGACGGGACGAAAAACGACGCTAGGAAGCACCCTGCAAGAGGATCTCGACGCTGGGATCGTGGGTCGATCTGTGCTTGTGATCGATGAAATTTCTTCGTCAAACAAGCAGATTACTCTTTCTGTAATTTACCTTAATTTCTAACCGATTTTATTTTACTTTTTTTTTTTAATTTACTAACCGAAGTTATTGGATATAATTTATTATAATACGAATATTCGTGGCTCACGAGATATCATGGTGGATTAATTTACTTTAACCATTTATAATCGTTCTTTTGTTTCTTCTCTTTGTTTACGAATAAAAATTATCGTTGGATACGGTTTTTCCGTGATTTACATCATGGTGGATCGCGGATTCTTATTCTAACGGGAGACGTAGGAATTAACATAGTTCCCCGAGTAGCAATGCAATAGTACAGTAGTAGAACGACGATAGTAAATTAATAGTCGAAGACGAGGCCTACGATATATATACCGGGTGTCTCCGAGGAACATGCTCTCTTTTAACACGTTGCCGACAGACCAGGTAAATCTATCGCTTAGTAGTATATAATCCGTGATAAATAAGACTCGTAGAATAAACACTTGGGCAATAATATCGTTAAATAAATAGGATAGACGTAGCTTCGAGTTTCAGTTGATTCATTTTCACGGTCCAGCATTCTTTCCAGACGGTATCCGAGGTATATGTAGGAGCATCCATTCATCAAGTGGCAGTTGACAATGGGAATGGTTCGGTCGGCAATGTGTTAAGCGAGGTAACGGAAGATCCAAGAAACGGGAAATTTCTCGCGGAAACATTCAAAACGCGCATTAAAGTTACCACGCCATTACTTCATCCACGGGGTGAAATAATAAATATCTCCAAATTTTTCCTTTGCAAATTTCTGAAAATTTCCAATTCTGCAGATTTTTTCGCGCGAAACTGTACTTTTCACACGAAGCAGGGAATACATTTCCCTCGGAGCACCCGGTAGATAATTAACCCACGCAAGTTGGAAGCCAGACGGCAGAACCGTTCGGTGAATTCGATCCCGCGAACGGATTTTTCTATTCTGCTCGCGATCATGAAACACTCGCATCGCGATTCACGCCGGACTCGATATCCCAGGATCCATAAATCGTCACCGGAAGCGGTGAATCACGGTTCCCCAGCGTTCCGGCAATTTGCACGCGGATTCTTGGCATCCGAGTGGCAGTCGTGCTCTTTTTCCCGCGAGTTCGAGCTTTAATTCTCCAATGGGCTTTCAGGTTAATAAATACAGAGGCGTCGCGACGCCAGCCGCGGAGCGTGGCCGGACAAAGGGTTGCCTTCTTGCGGAACAAAATGGCCGGTGTCGGAGCCACGTGTCTGGCCCGTTCCGTTCCGTTTCGCTTCGGAAGCGTTGATAACGCTTTGATATACCGGACAAGTTGGCGGAATGTTGCCCGGGCTTAGAGGTTTTCCTCGCCGGAGGAGGACGGAAGGCGGGCAGAGGTTGTACGGCGGTTGTTCCGGTCGCGAGGATCGAGCTTCCCTTTTCCAACGAATTTCCTTTCCAGTTTCCCCGATCCAGTTTCTTTCTCGCGCCCGTTCGTTCGCGCCGAGACCGGGCGAGATGCCGGCCAGGAAAAGCGTTGCTGATACACACGTACACACATAGACAGACAGACAGACACACGCGCGCGCGAGTGTATGCACATATAGACACGGGACAGAGTGGACGGGCGAGGAGAAAACATATCCGTAGGAAGTTATTTGTGGGGAACGCGTGGAAAGCACACGGGAACACGACGTGTATACACGTATCGACTAGTCGAAAGAGAGAAGGACATTGGCGCGGAGGCGCGAAAAACAGGGAAATACTCGGCACACGGTGAATTGGCGAAATATCGGGGTAACGTGTTCCGTGCACACGTTCAGCCGTGGATCGTCTGGCTGTTATATCGAAACCTTTATTAATTAAACGGAAATCTCTACTATGTACTATTATTACTATGACTACACACTACTACTATTATTGCTACCGCTATTACTACTATTACTACTACCACTACTACTACTATTGCTACTACTACTGCTACTACTACTACTATTACTACTACTACATTATAGGTATTTATATATTTACAATTGCGTGGTGTGGAGTGGAACATTGTGATATAATAGATTGGTGCTAACACCTTATTGAAATTGAAGATGAATTTAAAGAAATGAAAAATGAAAAAAAATAATAATCGTGCAATATTGCGATAGGGAAATGCGGGCCGCGCAGCTGTCACTGGCCGAAACGCGCGTTAAGTTTTCCGTGGTGTAAAACCGTGGCGGGGGAGAATGGAGCGAGGCACAAAACGAATGAAAATCACGTTTCCGTTCACTTTTCCAAGTCGTCGCGTCGCGACGTGAACGCTCTCACCGGTCCCGGTACGCCACTTCCGGTTCACGACGATCGCCGCGAGCGATCGCCATCGTTCTGTGTCCATCCGTCAGATATCGCCCACCTTCTTCGTCCGGTCGACACCCTTCTTCGTTTTCGCCCTTTTCCCTTTTCCAGCGTTCTCGTCTCGCGAGCGCGAGCTTCTCGTCGATCGTGTATTATCCGAGGATTCCCGCTCGATCCGCGGAAATTCCTGCAAAAATTACCGGACTCCTGTCCCGATTCTTCGTTTTATTTTCGTGCTAGTTGAATATCGCTTCTCGAGGGTCTTCGAGGACCGAACGATTGGAAAATTAAACAACGAAGCGCAGTTTCGACGGGCGCAGCGACGAACCAGCGTTCCGGAAATTATCCCAGTTCTAGTCATTTCGAAAAATACCGCGAGGATGAAAGAAAATTTTTAGCAAACACCTTTTAAAAATGAAAGGAAGAATAGCGATTATTTTTACGAAATTTCCGTCGAGTTTTGGATATTTTTGTTTGAGCGTGGGGGTGGAGATTGACAATTATGGGGTGCAAAATTGGTAATTTTCTAATTGGGAAATATATTCTGGATATATTAAACAGGATAACTTTTAAATAAATAGGTACCTTTTAAATTGGAAAAGTAGCAATTATTTTTACGAAATTTCGTTCGAATTTTGGATATTTTTGTTAGAACCTGGGGGTGGAGATTGATAATTCTAGGGTACCGAATATTTTTTAATTCTTAAATATATTTCAGACATATTAAACAGGATACCTTGTAAACGGGAAAAATAGCAATTATTTTTACAAAATTTCGTTTAAGTTTTGGATATTTTTATTAAACCGTGAGGGTGAAGATTAACACTTCTGAGGTGCAGAATTAATTGGTAAATATATTCCAGATATATTAAATAGGATACCTCTTAAATAAGCAGATACTTTTTAAACGGGAAAAATAGCAATTATTTTTGCAAAATTTCGTTCAAGTTCTGAATATTTTTATTAAAGCGTGGGGGTGGAGATTGACAATTCTGGGGTGCAAAATTGGTAATTTTTTAATTGGTAAATATATTCCAAATGTATTAAACAGGATATCTGTTAAACAGGAAAATTTGCAATTATTTTTACGAAATTTCGGTCAAGCTTTGAATATTTTTGTTAGAACCTGAGGATGGAGATTCGCACTTCCGGGGTGCAGAATGTTTTTTACTTGGTTAATATATTCGATTAATTTTCGATGGAGCTATAGGCTTGTCGGGGAGATTTTAGTTTTCGAAAAGTTGGAAATAAAATGTAAATTTATCACGGAACGATACTGTGAAATTACTGTAATTACGCAAAACGCATTTTGTTGCGGTTTAAGTGTTCTAATTACAGCGGAACACGCAAAGTCCACCGGCAGAAGTAGTTTGCCGATTTTATCTGTTTCCTTACTAGAAATGACTTTTTAATCGTTGATCAAATCGCTTATTATTATAACGCTCGAGCTGCACTTCGAAACGAACTTCCATCTCGATATCGTCGAAGAGCATCGAAATGAATTCACACGTCGTTAACACGTCCCTTGCACGGGAAAAGGTAAATGTTTTCGCGGAACATGAAATTCGAGCGAAGAAGTTACGTTGAAATACCTAATCGGGCAAAAATACTGCGCTTCCAGAAAATATTTTCCACCCTTTCACGAAAATATTTCCATCGTTTACTAAATTACACCTGGTTTTCGAATTAATTTTTAAATTCTCGAAATTTCCTAAAATTCCAAAGCACTCGATCTCGTATCATTTCGGTATAGGAATATTTAATTTTAGAAACAGAGATATGAAAATGAAAGAAAATATTTAATCTAGATTTTGTTGATGTACCAATTGTTTCCAAAACCGGTCTACTTCCTATTTATCTTATAAATCATAGCGAGAGATATAGTATAAAGAATTTTAACAATTTTATATCTCTCCTTATTCCAATTTCGAGAATTTAGACTCTCGAAAACAGTACGAAGCAACATTTTCTTGAAACTCGAAATTTTATATATCTAAAAACCCACCCCTATTTAACTAAAACTATCAAACTAGTTACTATGATTATTCTCAAGATTAAAATTAATTACAGCTTTTGATGTACGAATTGTTTCCAAAATCGGTCTACTTTCAATTTATTTTATAAATCACAGCAAGATATATAGTATATAGAATTTTAACAATTTTATATCTCTCCTTATTCCAATTTCGAGAATTCAGATTCTCGAAAACAGTATGAAGCAGCATTTTCTTGAAACTCGAAATTTTATGTATCTAAAAACCCACCCCTATTTAACACTAAAACTATGAAACCAGTTACCATGATTTTTTTCAAGATTAAAATTAATTACAGCTTTTGACTTTTCACTAGTAAAAATTACCAATTATTATTATAGTAATCCCAGTGTCAATTTCGAACAACCCTGACCAAATTCTAAAATACGCGAGATATATTCAATTTCGTATTCTCCATTTGCAATTTCGCGATTATTGCACCCTTGCCAAAAATTTCCTCGCAACCATAATTCCCCGTTCCTTTCAACGTCCACTCTCCTCGATGCAGCGTCTATCCTCGATTAGCACCCTGCGCGATTATTCCACGAAACCAGGGACCAAGATGAACGTTCCCTCAGAAATTTTCTACCCTTGGTTGGTCGCTGCGTCTAAGAAAACTGCCGGGAGAGGATAAACCGTTGGATTGGAAATTAGCGCGCGAAGGGAACGCGATACGACGGGGCTCGGTCGATCGAGTGGCACTCGATTGCTCGAGTGCAATCGAAGATGGGCGGGGGGTGAGAAAATCGGACGAGTTCCTGCGTGGGAACGAAGAGGGAAGAGGGTTGAACGGAGAGGGGGTTGGCGCGACGGAGGGTGGTCGAGGGTCGCGACAGAGGCGACGAGAAGAAAAGAAACTATGGCTGTGCAAGTGAACATTATGAGTGTAGTTACATAGGTGTAGGTGTTACCTAGGGTCTAGGCTTAGCTGATCATAGGATAAGGAGCACGTTTAGGCGTTTTGTTTTCAGCTCGGCGAGTGACAGCTGCCCGTTCGCCCTTGTACATTACCGAACTAAATAACAAAAAAAAAAGTACTATTATTAATATCTCTTTATATATTAATATATACAAAGTACGGATTAATCATGGATATATATGTATATACACACACGGTATATGTATATATCTATCTTCGTATGAATATAAATATGAATATAAATATAAATATATATATATATACATTTTGTTATTTTTCTCGGGGGATAATATATATATATATATATTAAAAAAAAAGATACTGTAATAATTGTAAATCGTGCACGCGGGGAGATCGTGGTTCCCCGCGCGCTTACTACTCAGCGTGTTCTACTCGTCATTCGAAATGGGGGAGAAAGTAAAGGAGAAAGAAAAGGAGAAAGAAAGAAAGAAAGAAAACGAGGAAAACGAGTAATAGTAATTGATAATAGGAAGCAAACGAAAGCAGGCGTGAAGAAAGGGGGAAAAGAGGAAACTTAAAATTAACGAGTGAGCGAGAGACAGAGAGAAAGAGAGAGATTGAGAGAGAGAAAGACAGGGAGAAAGAGAGAAGAAAAAGAATCGGCGCGATTGTCGGACTGAAAGTTAAGATGATGCACGGTGCGTGTACGAATGAGGATACAGGAAGCCAAGAAACGAGAGAGGAGAGACGAAACACCCTCTCTTCGGATCGAACGCGTAGATCGGATAGGCGAGGGTTAAACGAGAAGAAAAAACAGAAAATTTAAAAAAAAAAAAGGAAAGAGCCGTTGCATTTTCGCGTGTGCTAGGACGAGTGCGAGAATGAACCCCAGAAGAGAACGAGAGACAGCGAGAGAGTACTATTGCGAGAAAGAGAGAGAGAGAGAAAGAGAACGTTTAGTATGAGAGAGAAAGAGAATGTAGGCGTGCATGTCGGAAGAAGGAACCAAATCGACGCGAAATGTCCTTCCTTACCTCCACCCCGAACCCTGAACCTCGAACCCAGAACCCCTGGAATCCCTGAAGAAGAGGAAAACATCTGGCTCCTCCCCTTTCGTTCTTTTTCACTTTCGTTACGGTCCACGGAGCTCCTCTCCGGCACCGTCTCGCTTCTTTCTCTTCCTTTTTTTCTTCCGTTCCTTCGTTCACACTTCGTTGCGAAACACTCTATATGCACACACACATACAGAAGGTGAGATCGGGACAGAGTTGAACCGCTAGCCTAACCTAGCTTAGAGACAGGGGTGCGGTATGACACGCGTGTCTGATCAGACGGCGATAGGTTTGCCACGATGTGAGAGCCTTCCGTCGCATCGTCGACCGGACGACGTCGACCACGAGGACGCGTGGGTGAACGAGGCCGGGCCAGTACCGATCCTCATCGAGAGCTGTCTGTGTCCCGTCGTTTCGTTACGCGGACGTCTTCTCGTGGCGTGTGGTGGCGGTCGAGTGACGCGTCGATCGTCGTCGTCGTCGTGGTCGTGGTCGTCGTGGTCGTCGTCGTGGTCGTGGTCGTGGTCGTCGTGGCGGTGGTCCGTCGTGGTCGATGCCGGCGACGAAGACGAGGACGATCGAAGGGGTGACCGAGCGGATGGGGTGGTTGGGGTGGTTGGGGTGGTTGGGTCGACGAGGAGAGAACGCGACGGTCGCGCGCTGGCTTCCGTCGTTGTGGCTCGCAGATCGAACGGATCATTGCGTATCAGTTATTTTCGGCTCCGACGAACGTACAATAGGCGCACTATCGACGAGAAGAGTAGAAAACGGGGGAAAAATGGAGAACGGAAAATACGTTAAAGGGGAAAAAAGGGGAGAAAATGTTTATATACCGTGGAGAACGAGGAATCGTGCACGAATACAAGAGAGAGAGACAGAGAAATCGAGCAAGCGAATACCATTGCAGACCATGCCGATACAAACGAGGACTAACGATCATAGGGCGTAATCGATTTTATTACCGTGAAACAAACGTGAAAAGCAAAAAAAATATGGGAAAAAAGATGATTATTCTTACTACTTCTTATTGTTACTACGATTATATTCTTATTCTTATGGTTATTCTAACATTGCAAGTGTTATGTTACGATTGCAATTATTATATACACCTTTAATTATTATATAGTGTATAGATAATATATGGATGATGAGGATAAATGAAGCAAACATTACAAAAATTTGCAAAAAAAAAATCCAACAAAAAAACTATGGAGAATTAATCACATGTGCATTTAATGTATTTCATACTAATTTTTTGATTAAACATAATTGTGTGTTAACCGAGCCGTCTATCTTTCTTTTTTCTTCCAGATCATTGTACTCCCTGTGCCCGTTAACGTCCGTACGCTGCTCGACGCCGGCGATCTGCGACCATGATCGAAACCCTCGTTCCCGGTATACGATCCGCCACATTTTCTCGTTCGCTCGAAACCAACTTTTCCCGGGTTTGGAAAATCGAACGAGACGCGAAACGGGTCGTCGATCATCGTACGGAGGTTAACGCATCGCTCTGGGGCAAGTTTAGCGTGCGAATGCGACCATCGACCATCCGATCATCGTAATTTCTGCCAGCTATACCATACCTGTTTAAAGGGAACACACGTCTCTAGCACACGCTCCACGTGGACAGTTTCATTTCGTTCCGGGCGTTTCGTTTTCAGATCACGGGTGTCGATCGATCGTCAATTTCATGCAGAAGCGTCACCACGCTGTTGCTGTCCCGCGTCTGCCGATACTTCCGGCTGCTGTCGCCGGATCCGACGGTCGGACGTATCGCTGTCGGAAAAACTAGACTATCGGAGCGCGTCCCAACGTCCGATAATTCGTCCTGGCCGGATCCACTTTCCGCCTTTTCTGACGCGCGATCATCGCGTCGTTGTCAACGTTGACCAGTTTTTCTTTGTCGGCTCTGTCGCTCGTCCCCTTCGTTTTTCCCCTTTCCGACGCTCCGCTCTGTTCTCCACCATGGAACCAGGCGGCTAGACAGTCTCCATTCTCTCGCTGCGTGCATTTCCACCCACTTCACCGAATATCGGTTTAATCCTTCCTCTCGTCGCTTCCAACTGCTGCGATGCTTGTCCTCCGACAATTTCGCGTCTTGAACGTCATTGCATCGCCGTATTCCGATCGGATTCCAGTCGGCCATTTCTAATCTTCTGGACTAGTCGATGACTCGGTATTTCGCGCAGTTGGACAGAATGAAGGAATTATAGGTTAGTCTAGGTGATAATTGCGAGTCAAGATAGCTAAATTCGTAATTGTAAAAGGAGGAGAGAGGGCTTGGTTCGAATGATGATTCTATAAATCGATGACCGATTTGATTTGTTCTTCTGGATACGATGCACACATGCCACTCTCGCCTCTCACTTGAAATTTCTTCGGTCCACTGCTCGAGTTGCTGAAATCGAAGAGAGATAGCTCGGACGAAGATGCAAAAATAATCTTCTCAATCCGATTCTTCGTTCTGGACAAAAATGATTCTTACTATCTCCGTTACAAAGCAGTTGACGCCTACCATTTGGGCCTCGATTTCATCTATCTAAATGATATGAGAAATGGTTAAAAATGGGCCTCCTTTGTTAATTCATCGCGAAGTTCTCAGACTCCGGTTACCACTGCTACGTGCTCCTCGCTCACGCTGTCTTATAGGTAACCAGAGCTCGCAAATTCTTACATGCTCTTGCAGATTTTGGGATTTTGACTTTGCTACTATTCAGAATTTGATTTCGGTTCTCGCTCTTCAACGTTGAAGATTATACTTATACGATACTCGAGGTATTAACCCCCAACTCGTTAGGAAAAATGGCAGATATTAGAGACAAGTGCACTCATAACGATTTCCCCGAGAATATAATTCCCTTTTATCCTTATCGCCTGACAGAACCGCACTTCTCTGCTCGATATTCCAGCGAGGAGCGACGATTCGTTCACGACACTGTGACGAAACGAATTGAAATTACGACGACGTTTCGCGGGAATTTTAGAATCGCGCGTTGCCATCGCGGAAACGTCGTCGGTGGAATATTTCGCGAGATTCCTCCGGCGTTTCCGTCGCCGGAAACGGAGGAAAGTCTCCGATGCCAGTTTCACTTTTCGCGGTGCTCGGACGCAACAAGTCCTCGACGTGGGTCGAAGGGTGTGGTGTTTCCGATCTTCCGGTACGATACTTCCGATCTGTCCCTCCGATATCCGCGAAAACGCGGCCACAGTGGCCAGAAGACGTTCCGTTCTGCGGAATTCAATTCACCCGCAAATCGATACGCGACCTGCCTCAACCTTCACGCAACAGACACGCGTAGATAACGTACGCGTGCTCGTGTGCGTGCCGATTTACGCGTGTCTCTCCGTTTAAGGGCGATTAGATCTAACGGAGTGTCGGAATTTGGGTCCTTCTTGCGCGACGATTGTCGAACTTAGGACGTTTAGGTTAGGACGTTCCTCCTAGGTCGTCTCGAAGGGTTCTGAAAACATGGCGGCTTCTTCCGCCATTTTACTTACGTTACTTTACTTGCGTTGAAATTGAACAAATTATTGGAATTGGGTTACTTATGTATGTCGATTGTGGAAGAATTCTTCCGCCATTTTGAATGCACGTTTCACGTTTAACGTGATTTTTATAGTGTCGGAATTAGGTCATCGATGTATGCCGATCGTAGAAATTTTTCTGTAATTTCGAAGGATTTTCGAAATACGCTGACTCATTCCGCCATCTTGGCAGCACGTTGCTGTCACTCTGACTCATCGGAATTTAGACGCCTTATATATGTTCATTCCCGGTTCCTTTCATTCCGAAAATTTACAGAACCTCGTTGATCCTTTCCACCATCTTGGATGCACGTTGGGTGCATGTAACTCTGCTGGAGTATCTGAATTCAATTTTCTTATGAATATGGATAATGAAATTCCTGGCTGAACGGTATTCGTATAAATAATTCTCCGTTCCCTCTGCTCTGAAAGAAAAAAAGTAAAAAAATAAAATAATATTACGAAATCATGCTAACACCATCCACCGTCGTGAATGCACGTTGTACCGGTACATCTCGGAAAGAATTTTAGAATTTCTACCACAGTGGCGAATTTAAAATTTCGAATGAAAAATTTGCTATATCTTCCTTGACAATTATCGGGATCTTTACTATAAAAGCCACGATAGATAGATAGATAGGATTTTCGATCGCGGAAATTGGAAGGAATTTTTCCGCGATATTTCGATTGATATATAATAAAAAGATCGGTCGTCTTCCGCCATCTTGGGTGCACGTCGCGCATGGTGCGGTACCGGAAGGGCGAGTTAGGGACCTCTGATAAATGCCAGAGTGAAGAGAAAACAGGGCGACTGAATCCCGAGAGTTAACACGTAGCCTTACACGCACACGTGCGCACGCCGGGTCGGAGAGAGCGCGAGACAGGGAAAACGAGAGCGGCGAGAGAGAGAGAGAAAGCGAAAGAGAGCCAGAAATAGAGAGATGACGCGGCGACGCTTTTTCGGCAGGCCTTGCTTGACCCTGTGGTTTCTGTTGTTGCAGAGCTGAAAAATTGGCGGATATCGCAAATATTTGAGAGACAGAGTAACATCGACGAGAGGAGGCGGTGCTCGTTGTGCGGTAAGGTCGTGTCGAACGTGCGCAATCACTATTACGTGCATTTCCCGGGAAAGTACGCCTGCCCGCTCTGCCCTGCGGTTTACACGCGTAGCGACACCCTGCTCACGCACACGCGTACCAAGCACGCGCACGCGCAATAGCGCACGCGCGCGTACCGCCAGCTGCGGATCTAGCGCGACGATCCCTTCCAATCGATCCGAAGGGCTGCCGCCCCGTCGCGGTGCAGACGCCGCGTCCTGGCGCCGGTTCGCGATTTTAGCCAAGATGCAGCTGCTTTCTGACCACGCGTTTCCCCCTTTATTTCCGTTCCACAGGCTTCTGGTCGACCTCGTGGTCCACCGAGTCCCACCGCTGCATTCGCGAAAGCCGTTCCTCAGGTTCGTCAGGGACCAATCGTAGGTGTACGAGGGTTTACGAGCAGATTAATCGCCTCGCCGCGAGTTCTCTCGTTTGCTCGAGTGAAAGTCTCCCGGAACGATAATAAGTCTGTCTTTCAGATGCAGAGGCAATTTCCGATGGATAAAGTTAGTATCGTGGAAAATAAAACTGTTTATTTTGCAATTTTTTCATTATTTTTAGACGACAGGCTATGGGTAGAGCTCCTGATTATGGGGGTTCTCGTGGTCCTTTAAGTGCAGGGTTTGTTCGAGCTTTTATTTGGGATTTTTCGTTTTAAATCTAAGACGAAGAACCCGTTTTTCGAATTTAAGAAAATTTATGAGGGAAGAGTCACCTGGGAGGTATATGGGGTTTTATCGAGGACGAGTCGTGGGGGCGCGAGGGTTGAAAAAGAGATTAGTGTACTGTCAATTTTCTCGTCTCCTGTCTTCCTGTTTAAATCCGGGGCGACGAAGAATCCGTGTCTTGAATCCGGAGGAAATTTATGACGGCCGAATTACTATGGAAGGTGAAGCTCTCGCAGTGACTAAGTTTGTTCAGGATTCCAGGCAAGAGTGTAGCTACACGAGGGTTTAAGGAAAAATTAATCGGTTCCGCGAATAAATTTATTCTTCCGTATCCTCTTTACCATTCGAATAGTTATAACAAGCATATGAAAAATCTGTCAGAACTTTCACCGAGTATTGTGATTAAAGGCTTTAGATACTTCTTTTAACACTTTATTTAACTCCTTGCGGTACAGGATTTCAGATAATAAAATATTGCATACCCCCCATGTTGCATAGAAATTTTATTGCGTTTTAAATGAAACAAAATTCATATATTTTTACTAATAAGGGAATTACATGATGTAAAAATATAAAGAAACAACAATAATTTAATTAAATTTATAGTCCCACCGTTTCATGTTGAACGTTGTCAACACAGGCGAATACATTTCTAACATTTGTCGAAGGTATTACCAACTGCTTTGCTCAAATACGACGAAATATAAACCTATGTTCATGCAGCTATTGCAATATTTCGAGATGGGACTAGAAATTTTCCACCATGCATTACGGTGTATCAAAAAGGTGGGACACTTTTAATCCCAGCGTGCCCCAAAGAGTTAAATTAACAAATAATGTCTCCGCTCGTTCATTATTTATCGTTATTTATATTGTTACGAATCGCGCTTAGAATTCTTCTCCTAGTTCTCCGAGTTCGATCGCTAAATTGCCGAAGATTTCCAGCCAATACGTCGTTGAATTAGTTTAACCCTATTCAACGTTGATTGAACTCAACTCTCTGAACTTCGGTGGAAGATACCCCTATTTGTCCGAATATTCTAGAAGGTGCTGGATTGCTCTTTTCCGAAAGTTACGATTCGCTCTTGTTACTTGGCCGAGTACAGGGTGGATATATTGTAACAATATACCATTGTTATTTCGCCTGTATGATGTTTTCCACGACTACTTATCGGCCCTCATCAAGTCGCTGACAACGGGTCCTGATCCTTGCCAATATTCAGCCTAACTTGTTTTACAATATAAATCTTAGTATATTTGTAAATGTACCTATTTAGTTCTCAAGTATAACTCTTTCACTATGGCAGACTTTGAAAAGCACCATACGTTAGGAATCTGTTTAGGATGTACACTGAGAACGGTGAAATTTTTCGTTAGGTATGCATTATTGGTGAGAAATTATTGTATATTCGAATAATAATCAAAACACCATATTCCACTATATTAAAACAACATTGTTTATTTCTTTGTATTCCGCATTAAATGGTTACTGTACATACTTAAAATTTAGCAGGAAACAAAACTTTGGAACGCCTTTAGGTGCCCACAGTAGTCAAAGGTATACCTTTGATACTATCACAGTAGTCACGAGTATACTACTTAAAATTATATATCGCCTATTTAAAACGAAATTTCAAATTGACATAATATTCCAGGATTCGTTCCATTCAGAGATACCAATTCTGAGCAATTTCGTCACCCTTCGTTCTCGAAGTCTCGTGATTTATCGAATCGAATTTGGTCCTGGAACTTCTGGGACCGTATATATGGCAGTAAAGCCTAATCACACCGGGGCTTTGAGGGACTTAAAAATATTCCAAGGACTCCCTTGGTCGGCCATCTTCCACGCGCGTCCTCAGACACCGTAAAACTCTTTAAAGACGTTTTAAAGAGACGACTCCTCCCCGACGCTAGCGCGTTAAATATTCTGCTCGGAAACGTAGCACTCGGATCGTGGAGCAGAATGTCCTTCGATCGTGGTACCAGAATGAGCCGTGCTCCCGTCTTGCTGGAGGCAGAGCTTTCTGCCAGCGCATCTGTTCCAGCGGCCAGAGCGGCACGGGGTGAAGTATGAAGACAGAGGAAGCATTATCTAGCACGGTCATGCGTCAGACACGGGGACATTCAATATTAGGACAGGCGATTTATTCGTCTAGATCGATGGTTCACTGCGAAACACGATGAACGTTGGGATTTCGTGATGGAGGACCTCTGGTGGTGACTGCCAAAGCTACTTTGTTACATCGTATATATATATTTCATTGATTTTCCATCCCCTGGGGAGCCAAGTGGCGAACACCTCGCGTTAAAATATGCTATCGAATATACCATCGCGATATTTTTCCTCGTCGGAGTGCTTCTTCGAGGTGTCGAGATTATTATATCGGTCGACCCTTTTCACACCGATGCACGCGCTCTTTCAATTTCTACGCGCGAGATAAATTCGGTTAGCTTCGGAGGATTCGTGTCGTCGGGATTTTTACGACCCCCTGCCGGGGCCTTCGAATTTTCTACGTCTTCCCCAGGCTGTTCGAGATATCGCACAAACGCCCAAATAGAGGGCGCTGTTCTATCGCTTTAGCTACTGTATAAACTGGATAAGCAGTTTCGTACAGTGTCTCGATATATGCTCGGATATCCAGTTTCATAGTTTCTGGCTTCTACGGATTCCTCGCGTTCGTCTACCCTCTTAGGTATAATTGCACTTGGAGCGTTTGCGTTCTGCGTGTTACGTCGAGTCTTACTTCTCGCGTGCTTCGCATACTTTTGCGTCGATTAGGCGACGTCTCGAAGAGGCAGCCGTCAGTTTCTGGCCGGGTACGAATGTTGGCCAGAGTTCCATCCTGATCAGTCACGCGTTTCAAAGATTCATGCCTGGATCTGAATATTCTCTTGTATTCAATCCACTGAACTTCTACGTAAACCACACGTACATCTACGTTTCAAAGATTCATGTAGACGTCACGGTATTCTATTCTATCGCATCGGCTCAACTTCTACGTCCACCATGCACGTCTTCGTTTCAAAGATTCATCTAGACACTCGGCACTGTTCCGTGAGCCTGAGTTTTGAATTACTTACACGCCTATTATCATACCGATGTTAGAACTTGCACTTTGAAATCTGTGGAAAAATTTGGCGATCAGTGAGAGACACGAAGATGTGGTGTTTTGCTCTGTTCGATTCGTGTCCAGAAAAGGGGTAACTTTCATTATCTGAAGGGAAATGTATGGGTTATTCAAAGAGGTCTCGATTCAAAATATTTTTCAGTTCAAGAATTTATTTATGAAATAGCTTGTCATTCGTGTGAAATATTCCTGTGTTTAGTATATTTTTGGATTTTTTTAAATTTTCATTTTCATGTATTCTGTGATTTTACAAAATTGGTTTTTGTGTTGTAAAAATTTTTATCGTTTGAGTGTCGAGAATATAAAAATTTATTTTAAATTCCTAGGCTTTTTACTTTAAGATTAACCTGTAACTATTATTACAAGTGAAATTTATAGATTATTCGAACAAGTTTCTATTCAAAATATTTTTGGGTTTAAAAATTCATTATTGAAATATTTTGTTATTCGTGTGAAATATTCCTGTGTTTAGTATATTTCTGGATTTTTTTAAATTTTCATTTTCATGTATTCTGTGATTTTACAAAATTGGTTTTTGTGTTGTAAAAATTTTTATCGTTTGAGTGTCGAGAATATAAAAATTTATTTTAAATTCCTAGGCTTTTTACTTTAAGATTAACCTGTAACTATTATTACAAGTAAAATTTATAGATTATTCAAACAAGTTTCTATTCAAAATATTTTTGGGTTTAAAAATTCATTATTGAAAGATTTTGTTATTCGTGTGAAATATTCCTGTGTTTAGTATATTTCTGGATTTTTTTAAATTTTCATTTTCATGTATTCTGTGATTTTACAAAATTGGTTTTTGTGTTGTAAAAATTTATATCGTTTGAGTATCGAGAATATAAAAATTTATTTTAAATTCCTAGGCTTTTTACTTTAAGATTAACATGTAACTATTATTACAAGTGAAATGTATAGATTATTCGAACAAGTTTCTATTCAGAATATTTTTGGGTTTAAAAATTCATTATTGAAAGATTTTGTTATTCGTGTGAAATATTCCTGTATTTAATATATTTCTGAATTTTTAAACATTTTCATTTTCATGTATTCTCTGATTTTCCAAAATTGGAGTTTGTGTTGTAAAAATTTATGTCGTTTGATTATCGAGAATATAATAATTAATTTTCAATATCTGGGATTTTTATTTTGAGTTTAACCTGTGACCATTATTACAAGTGAAATATATGGATTGCTCAAAAGGGTCTCGATGCAAAATATTTTTGGGTTAAAAAATTCATTATTAAAATATCTTGTCACTCTTATGAATTATTTCTCTGCTTAATATGTTTTTCGATTTTTTAAATTTTCATTTTCTTCTTAATTCTGTTACTTTCTAAAATTTAGGATTGTATTATAAAAATTTATTTTAAGTGCCTTGGTGTTTTACTTTGAGTTTAACCTGTAATCATTATCAGAAGTGAAGTATATAGATTACTCAAAGAGGTCTCAATTCAAAATCTTTATGGTTTCGCAAATACATTAGTTCGGTATATTTTTGGATTTTTTAAAATTTTAATTTTCATTTAATTCTGTGATTTTCCAAAATGGCAAATCTTGTTATAAAAATTGATATCGTTTGATTAACGAGAATATACAAATTTATTTTGAGCGTAGCTTGTGACCATTATCAAAGAGAACACGCTTTATTGGAATTAAAATTGCATTCAAGATTTTTGTAATCCCAAAAACTCTTTATCGACACGTTTCATTAATTATGAATGAAAATTACGTTTAATTATTCCTTTTTTCCTTAATTTTTTAATAACAGAATAACATTTTCAATTTCTGTCAATTTTAATTTGTATTTTAATTGCCGAATTTATATTTCGCGTATCTAATTTTTTCGCTTGGAATAATCGAAGGTAGTATTGCAAAAGCTATCGTTCGGATAACGAGAACATCGAAATAAATCCACGTGTACTTCGTGCACCAGGGTTTTTTACTCGAAATTTCTAGAGGCGAGGTTAGGAAAATTTACAACATATCTATAGCTATAAACGTCGGATATTTATCGCCCCATTGCGTCCTATTTCTGGTCAGCCCTGCTATTTCTAGGGGACCTGCGGTTTCCGTGCTCACTGATTGCTTTACCATAGAACACTTTTGCTTCGCTCTGCTACGGGTTTACGCGATAAACAAGTGTACGGTACTGCTGCGCGAACGCTTTGCTGAAAAGTAAATGTAGCTTAAATTTATAACGATTTTTCTGAAATTATTAGCTGCAACAAATGTCTCGAGACTCCCGGTTGTGTACGTATATTTTAAATATTCATGTAGATTCCTAAGTACACCGAAGTCAATATCCTTAAATCTTGCACACTAAGTAAGGGATTACCCTTTCAACGGAGTGGTTGTATATACGCGAAATTAATTTGAAATTTCCGAAAAAAAGAAAAATAAACATGAAAGAGAAAGCCCAAAATTTATATCAAATAAATTTGCTGATAAAAATGAATAAATTACGGATTAAATAATTTTTAATTAAAAATACTCTTTATAAAATGTCATAAAATGTTATCTGTTTGTTCTATTTTTAATTTTTATAAATTTATGCAAAAGTAGCACGTTTTGGCCTAAGTTGAACGTATCTGACGATAGTAACCTAACAGAATTTTATTTATTTATGGAAATACATAAATAGGAAATAAATGAAGTAAAATTTGCTATTCCGAGGCAACTGATAATAGTGCACGTCTTACTATAATATATTCATCCCTAATTTACTATTCATATAAGAAATAAAAATATATTGATAAAAATTCGCGAATGGTTACTTTATTTCTCAACTTCTGTCAGTAAGCGTATTCAGTGGTGGAAAAATCTGAATATACCCGGTTCCTCGATACTTTGATCTTCCTCTGTACGTGTACGTACGTATTATACATTGGCTAATGCATTGTGGAAGAATGGCGAGGTATCTCGTGTCTTAAAAGAGTAAAAATGGCGAACGACGATAAATGGGAGGTTACTTCTAGAAGTTTAAATTAAAATCTCTATTTAATGCGCAAAGTCTTTACGGAATTATGCAAGTTAGAAATTTATTCGATCGTAATTTTCTGTCGTAGTAAAATTTGAGGGAACGTGTCTCATTTACGATATATTAAAAAGAGAATCGAAGAACGTCTATCTTCCCGATGAAAATTTTATTTCTCCCCGGCTGTATAAAGCTTTCGTTATTAACGGAAGACGGTGTATTATGAAATTCTTAATCGTTATTGCAAATGAAAAGGAAGGAAAAGTATCGTACGTCAGAACGCCTGAATGGGATTTTTAACTTCGTCCAGGGTCTCATGGGGGGTCTCGTGTCTTTCCTACCCCGTTTCGCTGTCTTGCGAAATGACATAATTTTACGACAGGGAGAACGTGTTAATAAAAGGCTATGTTGTTAGTATTAGAAGGATGTACACACGGGGTCTCTCGAAAAATTAAGAGGATCATTTGGGAAGTAATTCACAGTAAATGTCACTTGGACGTGGACTCCATTTTCTGTACTTGGTCACAGTGATTTCAAGTTTCACTGCTTTGTAATAAAATTATAAATTTAATATTTGGGAAATTGATAGAAGAAACATTGGTTATTTCTCGTTTATTTTTGTCATGAATTTTCGAAATTCACTTTTGAGGTTCTCAATGAGTATTGTCATTGCATCTACTATACTATTATATCTACTATAGATTGCACCTGCTATAGGATCAGCCAGTCTTTGATCCGAATATTAAAAATGATATTTTTCACTTGTTAAAAAATAATTGCTCAATAATTTTTCACTTTATTAAATTTATTACAAACTACCCTACAGAAAAGAAAAATCGCGGAAAAATATAATTAATGAAAATAAATATCTCAATTTCAATAAACAATTATTCCACCTGATTATATCACTGTATTCAATCAAATTTAATTTATTTTAACATCAGTTTAGCATCACTTAAATCTCACCCCAAATAATTACCTAATTATTACACCAATTTAGGTATAATTATCTAAACTCCAAGAATAAAATTATTCTATCCACACTACATTTTTCGTTTAAATAAATCACAATATGGTGATTGTAGGAAAACACCCCACACGTCACAGTTTCAAAAAATTTTAGTTTATTCACCAATTGGGTTACAAAACTATGAGTTTGCTATAAATTTATCTGTTAGAAACGAATGTTACATTTTCCAAAAAATCGTGCAATCTAATCAACTCCTGATAATAAAAAGAATCAATATTCAGAGGTTTAAATATCTTCTCTTACACCCTTAGGATGTCTCTCACCCCTATTTCAAAGCTAACCCGCACCAAACAATATCATCTTCACCCTCGAAAAAGAAACCACCAATCTCGATAATCTCACCTAATTTCCTTTTTCCTTTTTTTTCTAACAATATTCATCAGTAGAAATTTATTATTGGCTTCATAGTGGTCTCTTGTTACTACTTGCTCTCCCATCGAGCAGTCTTGACCATAGTGTCGAGAATTACGTGTAAAAATCATAATAAATATTTATTATTTATTATAATTAGTCACTCAGAAGCTAATGCGATTAAGTCCATTTTCAAATATTTTCTGATTTTTGTAAATTTTAATGGAACAAATAATATTCCTTCGGTTATTAAATGATTTACTCGTTACTTTATTTTTCCTAAGTCAGATAGCTCTTTTTGAAAAAAGAAGGCATTTATATTAATGCGTTTCACGTTCTGAAAAATATTCATTTTCTCAATTTCTATTTTCTCGATTTAAATGCATTGCTTTCCAAGCGGTTCATATATAGTGTCCCAAAATTCACGCAAGATTCAAATATTGCTCCATTTGTACTACAAAGTATTTCCAATAAAAAGAAAAAAAATGCAGTGTGACAGCTGACAGTTCAAGATTATCAAAAATGAAGCGCTATACCAAAGAACAGCGTTTTGATTATTGCACAATATTTAAAATTTTTAACTATTATCTTCAAAAGCCTGTGTTCCCTATTAAAATTGTTTCTTGCGAATATTTTCGCACACCCGTTACATCTGCAATCCAGTGTACATTTATTTCTTTACAGAGTATTCTCTCGAAATAATCGCGTTCGAATTTCGCGGGCTACGAACGTATTCGCACGTCGCGAGGAATAACACGAAACTGAGACATAGACACGAGCCTGACCCGTGATATTCGCATTCGACCCTATCTACGAACCAGAGCTCTCATCCGTGACACCCATCTGCCTACCACGAGCCTCGCGCGATACCGTAGGCGAAGAAGGGGCTAATCGCGATTCGACAGGGGTCGATTTCTGCTGCGGCCGACGCGTTTCGAACACCGTAAAGGTGGTGGTGGAAAATTTGATGGCCACACTTAAACGTTTTACGCGGTCCTAAAGCCGACGAATTCCGCCTGCACGGATTTCCTGTCCCCACATCGACGTGCCACTCTTAGTTTCGAGCGTTATTGCAGAACGGTGGACCGGTCTAACCTCCGTGCAGATATTGTCCAGCCGAGTTAAACGTTCCCCGTATCGCGCCGCTGTAAAACCCAGTGATTCCGATAATGGAAAATTTGATAAAGCTATGTGCAGGAGTTTTATGTCGTTAGGGGCGAGTTAGATTCTTTGTGCAACGAATGGGTGGTTCGAAGATTGATTCTCAACGGACTTCTGGGTTTGCCGCGTGGTTTTTGGATCGTTTTCTTGGGTCCTTGGGTTTCGTGGTCGATGGAACATAGGGGTGGTAGGATTTAGGGGTGGTCTGGTACGATTCTATTGGTTTTCTGTCTTCTTTTTCGGTGAGTTTAGGTCTCGTAGGTCGATAAATCCGGTTCTTAGGTGCAGAAGGAATCTGGTGGTGGTCGGAGTTAGCGATTTGTTGTTTGGAGGAGACATGTCTGATAGAGATCCATCTTCTGAGTTTGGTCCGAGATTTTTCACTTGTTTTCTTGGATTACTAGAAGTGTTTTAACCGGTTCGATGACATGATATAGAAGAGGAAGAGATTTTTGATGTTGAAGAAGGTAGAACGTGGTTTCTGGACCATTTTCTTACGTCTTGGATTTTATAGTGAATGAATCTTAGATGTGGCAGGATTTAGGGTTGGTTTAGTATGATTCTTCCTGTTTTCTTGGGCCTAGAAGGACTTTGTGGTGGTAAAAATTAGCTATTTGTTCGTTGGAGGAGACATGTCTGATAGAGATCCAGCTCCTGGACTTAGTGTGGGTCTTTCCAGCTGTTTTGTTGAAGTACTAGATGTGTTTTAACCGGTTCGATAACATGACATAGAAGAAAAGAAAGTTTTTGATGTTAAAGAAGCTAGAACGTGATTTTTGGATCTTTTGGGGGGGTCTTGGATTTCGTAGTCAATGGATCATAAGTTTGACAGGATTTAGAGTTGGCTTGGTATGATTCTTTCTGCTTTTAATCTTCGTTTTAACCAAATGAAAGTCTTGTACGATGATGAATCCATTTCCTAGGCCAAAAGGACTTTGTGATGGTCAAAATTAGCGATTTGTTGTTTGCAGATGACATGTCTTCTTAGAGATCCATCTTCTGAATTTGGAGCATAGTTTTCCAGCAGTTTTCTTGTGGTACTAGACCAGTTTAAACCGGTTGGATGACATAACGCAGAAGGCAAAGAATTCCTAATGTTAATGAAGGTACATGTCATCTTTGCCTCGGCTGATTGAATCAATTAAAAGTGACGGTGATAATTGCGTCGATTGAATGCAGCAGACATATATCTAAAATTAAATGCTTTCGTAATAGACAATGTTTGTAACTGAATTTATCAAATTATTATATTTTATTGTTATAATTTATTAAAATTATTAAGTTCTGAAAATTACCAAAATTATAAACTATCATACAATATCTCCAATATAAATTCAATTTTGTGTATATCTACTAAGTACAAAATAATTAGGATTAATTATTGTTACGCGAATTTTATATATTCATATAATATTCATTTCTCTTATCGAAAACAGGAAAGTATCATACTTTTAACTTGAAATTTTTGAAGTAAGAATTTAAAATTGACATTTTCCGTGTGAAACATATCGTAGGAAAAATTAAACGAGGCAATTAAGTAATGGGTTGAGCAAATTTCGTAGGTTGTTAGAAATAGTCGTGTCTCCTTCAATTACCGCGAGAAAAATATTCACGGTACATTTTGCAAAATTGCCGGCAAGGACGAAGAAGGTAAATAGTCGAACCAATAGTGGAAACTTCGTTTCATAAAATAAACGTGTTTCAGGTTTTAAAGTAAAGAAAGGAGAAAGAAGAACAACGCACGATTCCTACCATTTTTATTACAATTTCTATCATTTTTGTTGCAATTCCTACCACTTTCGTTCCAATTCCTACCATTTTTGTTACAATTCCTATCATTTTTTTTTACAATTCCTACCATTTTTGTTACAATTTCTATCATTTTTTTTTTTACAATTCCTGTCATTTTTTTTTACAATTCCTATCATTTTTATTACAATTCCTACTATTCTTGTTACAATTCTTATCATTTTTATTGCAATTCCTACTATTTTTGTTACAATTCCTACCATTTTTATTGCAATGCCTACCATCTTTGTTACAATTTCTATCATTTTTTTTTTTTTACAATTCCTATCATTTTTATTACAATTCCTACTATTCTTGTTACAATTCCTATCATTTTTGTTACAAGTTTTATCATTTTTATCGCAATTACTACTATTTTTGTTACAATTCCTATCATTTTTATTGCAATGCCTACCATTTTTATTACAATTCCTATCATTTTTATTACAATTCCTACTATTCCTGTTACAATTCCTACCATTTTTGTTACAATTTCTTCCACTTCGAACGCTTAATTGTAATCCATTTTGCGCGGATAGGTAGTGCCGCGGGACTTGTGAAACCTATTTTATTAAATTTTGAGCCCTGAAGCTTTCTAAAGGAAAAAGGGACCGGCAGCCGGTGCGAAATCGATAGCCTGTTGCTCGATAGGCTGAAAATGGATCTGGTTTCGTCCTGTCCTAGATTTTCAAAAATTCGCAGCATCATATAATCCTCGTGCGAAGTAAAAATAGCGAAAATGCCAAGTTCGCGGAACAATTTTCATTCGATGACGAAATATTTCGTCAAATTTTCCCTTGTTCCTTCCCTCTCTTGTTTCATCTATTTGAAAAATATATTCGAAATATCATCAATCTTCGGTGTAATGGAGGAAAATTATTTTTCACGATGAAATACGTTTTAGCATGTCTCGATATATCTCGAATATATCTCGAAAAAGGTCAGGAATAGACGACAATACGTTATTGAAGCGAAATTAATGGTTCGTTGATCGATAAAATGGAAATGAATTTTCCTTTAACGTGGCTTTCATCTTCAGAATTCGAACTTTATACAGAATAACGTGTGTTTGTAATGCTAAAGTTATATACAAGACATTTCAGTAACTGACAAAGAGCGATTACACAGTTTTACTAATTAATCCAATAATTGTTGAAAAAGGTTTAATTAAATCTTCATTTGCCACGCTTGAAGCTGGTCAAATAAAAGGAACAGCGCGATATTCGTGTTGTTTTATGTCGAGAATATGCACGGAAAATAAAGTTCCATTAAATTCACGGAATTTTTTCCCCTGGCCGTAGTATTTTACTCTCTGAAACGCAAGTAGTTTCGTACCGGCGGAAAATGAAAGAAAATCTGACTCTTTTACCGTTTCGTGATATTTATCTTTATTGAGAGATAAATCGCGAATTCCGGTTTCCTTAAATTTACATTTTGAATTTTAATTCGTCAAGTTTGTATTTTCCACGTTCTAAGTGCGTATGGATTTCTCGTGCTTTAATTTCTTACGTTTCAAATTTCAATTTTCCGCATTTTAATTTTCCATGTTCTACGTTTTCATTTCCCGGATCGTAATTATTTTCTTCCTTGCTTTCTTCGGCTTCTAAATCCTCGTTTTTCTTATTTTTCTAAACTCTAAATTACGACTTTTCGTATCCCAATTTTCCGAGTTCCAAATTTAGATTTTCCACGTTTTCATTTTCCAGATACTAGTTATTTTCTTCCTTGTTTTTCTCTTGTTCTAAATCCTCGTTTTTCTTAATTTCCTGAACTCTAAATTTCGACTTCTCGTATCCCAATTTTCCGGGTTTCAAATTTAGATTTTCCACGTTTTCATTTTCCTGATATTATTTATTTTCATCCTTGTTTTCTTCTGATCCCAAATCCCCACTTTTCTTAATTTTCTGAACTCTAAATTTCGAGTTTTCTTATCCCAATTTTCCGAATTCCAGATTTAGATTTTCCACGATTTCATTTTCCGGGTACTAATTATTTTCTTCCTTATTTTTCTCGGATCCTAAATCCTCGTTTTTCTTAATTTTCTGAACTCTAAATTTCGACTTTTCGTATTGCAATTTTCCGAGTTCCAAATTTAGATTTTCCCCATTCTAATTTATTAATTTACAAGATTCGAGTCATCGTAGCCAAATTTTCCGAATTTCCGAACTTCCATTTGCAGTCCCAGTATTTTAATTTCACCCGTGTACAATTTCTCATCTTTCCTATTTCTATTTTTCTAGTTTCAAGTTTGGATCTTTCGTATTTTAATTTTCCGCGTGTCGAAATAGAAATTTTTCATATTCCAAATTTCCATTGCATAAATTTTAATTTTCCTTATCTCAGCTTTCCTTCATAGTCCAATTCTCGTATTCGCGGGTTCCAAATTCCTCAGTCGATATTGAAAATTTATTGCAGAGGACATTAAGAGCATCTCGTAAACTTCGGTATCGTAATATTTCATTGCTACAAAATACCTGTCAGCATCTCGTCGCCTTGGAACACGGGTAAACGTATATTCACCGCAATACGTTAGCGTATAACAAACACAATGACAGAAGCATCCAGACCCAGGCGGATCAGGCTTTCACCCCGTATATCCATTCAAGCGTTCCAATCCAATCTGGTGAACGGATTCTCGCGGTTGCTCGCGACTTCATAAGAATCAGGCGTTCGGTAAGCGTGCTGTTTAAACACATCTCCAGCTCGTTATGCGAATCAGGGTGAACACGAAAAGGTTATAGATACGATACCTTCCTCCCTCGTGTATAACGTGTATTTCTCGTAGAACGATTTAACCCATCCAGTACTAAGTTCTTTTCTCTTTAAACGCTAAACTTGCCACGTTGAAATGACTGTCAGTGAACGAAAAAGAAGTAGAGTCAACACAGGAACTACCGATCCAGTCGAAAAGACTGGTCTCGGAATTTTCCTCTCTGCAATTATTAGAAATATATATCTGTTTTAAAAGAGAAATTAATGTCAACTCATATTGAGATAGAATAACTATTAATTCTGTCAAGACGATAGTAATTGCAAAATTTTTCCTTTCTGCAATTATTAAAAACGTATACTTGATTTAAAAGAATAATTAATTTCAACTCATATTAAGATAAAAGAATTCATTAACGATAATAATTGCATATAATAATAATAATTAGAAATATATACTTGCTTTAAAAAGCAAAATTAAGGTCAACTCATTTTGAGAGGGAATAATTACTAGTTTTGATAGAAATGTATTAATTGTCGAATTTTCCTTTCTGCAATTATTAAAAATATATATCTGGATTAAAAGAAAAATTAATATCAACTCATACTGAGATAGAAAAATTGCCAATTCAGTACAAATGGTAATAATTAGAAACATATACCTACTTTAAAAAAGCAAAATTAATGTCAACTTATATTAAGATAGAATAACTATCAGTTCTGTTAAAAATATAGTAATTGTCGAATTTTGTTTTCTACAATTATTAGAAATATATACCTGCCTTAAAAGAAAAATTAATATCAACTCATATCGAGACAGAAGAACTACCAATCCAGTAAAAATAATAATAATTGCATATAATGATAATGATTAGAAATATATACTTACTTTAAGAAATAAAATTAATAATAAAATTAATGTCAACTCATATTGAGATAAAATAACTACCAGTTCTGTCAAAAATATAGTAATTATCGAATTTTGTTTTCTACAATTATTAGAAATATATATCTATCTTAAGAGAAAAGTTAATATCAACTCATTTTCAGATAGAGTGAGTACTAGTTTTGTCAAAAAGAGTAATTACAGAATTTCTCCTTTCTGCAATTATTAGAAATATATGCCTGTCTTAAAAGAAAAATTAATATCAACTCATACTGAAACAGAAGAACTACCAATCCAGTAAAAATAATAATAATTGCATATAATGATAATAATTAGAAATACATACCTGCTTTAAAAAACAAAATTAATATCCACTTATATTAAGATGGAATAACTATTAATTCTGTCAAAACGATAGTAATTGCAAAATTTCTCCTTTCTGCAATTATTAAGAACATGTACCTGTTTTAAAAGAAAAATTAATATCAACTCATATTAAGACAGAAGAACTACCAATCCAGTAGAAATAATAATAATTGCATATAATGATAATAATTAGAAATATATACCTGCTTTAAAAAATAAAATTAATGTCAACTTATATTAAGATAGAATAACTACTAGTTCTGTCAAAAATATAGTAATTGTCGAATTTTCCTTTTTGCAATTATTAGAAATATATACCTGCCTTAAAAGAAAAATGAATATCAACACATACAGACACAGAAGAATCACCAATCCACTCAAAAGACTAGTCTCAGAATTTTCTTTCCTGCAATTATTTAAAACACAATTAATGTCAACTCATACTGAAGCATAACTGTAATTAATACATTTATTTGTCTTCATGGTACCATTATAATTACTATTATCTATATCTGTTACGTCTAGGTACCCATTGAAGGTCGTTAATTTTATTGTTGAAAAGATGGAATAACGAGACGATATATAAGTTAAACCGCGGAATTTTTAACGATAGTTTGAAATACGGTCATTTAGGCCATGGCAGATTTAGCGTTAAAGGTCGAACACGTGGCAACATAGACCACGATGAATTCCAATTACGAGCAGAAATTTCGTTACAATTTTATGAAAATTTGATTAAAATAGATGGGAGAGGAAGACGCAATATGTAAATTATTTTCGAAAAATGAAGTACCGTCTCGTAACTTGCGAAAGAATTAAGGAATAAATCGTTATATGAGAATTCAAGACTTCATAAGGTCCAGGCGTTCAATAAGCGCGCAGGAAAATACAATATCTGTTTCCCCTGCATAGAACGCGCTCTCCCGTATAGTGAAAAATTCTCTCCTCTCGAAAGAAATTTTTTCTTCGATAATAAACCCAGGAATATAATATTCCTGGCCATAACGTGTTCCAATTTAAAACGGAAATAGGTTAAACGTAATTTTCCAAGCGAGACACGCACTCTCTTTACCCTTTCGCGATAATATCGCGTATCTTAATAAATCTCAGTGATGACAGAAAATTATAATTCTCAATTTCTCGAAAATTTCATATTTCCTGGTAAATGCGCAAGAAATTAACCCATTTCCATCGTTAAGCGAAACAATCCGCAATAACTGTTGCATATCATGGAGAGATCGGAAATTCTCTACGTATAATTACTTTTAACGTAAATTTTATATACCATTATATATCGATGGTTTCCAAGATTATACTAATTAAAAATAATTCAGTGTCCACTCGAAATTCATTTACCATGCAACCATGTAAAAAAGTAAATATCCAAGTTGCAACATCGTACGATGAAAATATTCCATTTCGAAATATGCATAATTCTCGAATTAAATGCAAATAAGAGTTTGTTCGTTACATTTAATTTCAATGAGAAGCTCGAAAGAGTCTCAGTGGAGAATCTCTGGTTTACGAGGCAAGCTTCGTGCTTATGGGGAAGATGCAAATAGGTTAGGAAACAAACCGATAGGAATTTAAGACTCTGTAAATACAGTATCACTTTATACATAACGGAACAATTTACTCCATTTATATAATACACGAAGAAACAGGTGATCAGGAATAAATGAAAATTTCTACGAGAAATAGGTTAAGCGTTATTTTCCAAGCAAAGACACGCGCTCTCCTTACTCTTCTTCGATAAGGTCACACATTCCTGTAAATTTCCACGGTGTCAGGGAAAAATTGCAATATCCAAACTGTCTCTGCGAGATGAAGTATCGTCTCTCTGCTGTAAGAAGGATTAAGGAAGAGATCGACACCACGGTGAATTTCAATTCGCCTTCGATTGTTTCTCTTTCTGCCGGGCACGGATCCAGTAGTCAGTCCCATGAATCGCAGTGGCCGTGTAACTCGTGCAAATATTGGTCCTTTCGTGACCCACACTCCTCGCTTTTCCGGTTGTTTCGCGTCCTGGTTTCCAGGACCCGGCCCCTCGTTGTGTACGAAACAATTTGCACACGCGTTGTCCGTGTCGAAAAAGCTGATCTGAACGAAGGAACTCGCGATGATGAATGGTAAATGGTTAAATGGTAAAATGGTAATTTACTTCTCAAGAACCAAACGGTTTGTCGCGATGAAACTGATTAATTCGACTTTGGGTTTAATATTTGTGGAATATTCAGGTGTTCGTCAACATTGTTAACTTATTACATTTTTCATTATACTTCAGTTATTCTAGTAAAATGGTAAAATGGTAACTGATAAAATAGTAAAATGGTAAAATGGTAAAATGATAAAATGGGAAAATGGGAAAATGACCAAAATGGGAAAATAGGAAAATAGGGAAATGGCCAAAATGGGAAAATGGAAAAATAGGGAAATGACCAAAATGGGAAAATGGGAAAATATGGAAATGACCAAAATGGGAAAAATGGGAAAATAGGGAAATGACCAAAATGGGAAAATGGGAAAATGGTCAAAATTGTAAAATGGAAAAATAGGAAAATGACCAAAATGGGAAAATGGGAAAATAGCCAAAATGGAAAAATAGTCAAAATGGTAAACAGGATGGAACAGTTCGATAGGCAGTTTTATGCAAATTATTCGAGGATTGTCGAGGATTTCCATAGGAAAATCGGAGCCCTGTTTGGAGAATATTTCAGTGTTTTGTCTTTCGACTGAGGAAATATCGACGGAATTCGCGAATTTTGAAAACAGTGTCAGCGACTGGGTGTTTGGTCGGTATATTAAAACGATGACTCCTTTCGATGGGGGAACTTTGATATGCAAATTCGCTGCGAATGTTAGTCCAATCGGAGCAATTTGTCGCGCGTATTTGCCCGAGTTCGCGAATTACGAATTTACGAATTGCTAATTAACGAGAGAACAGCGAAGCGAAATTGCATTTTCTTTTCCTCTTCGTTTTTGTTATATACGTGCTTGGAATCTTTTAGCTATTTATGATATAATGGGAGGAAGGAATAACGAGGGGCTTATTGAAAAGGTGTTTTATCATTGGGAGTTGATTCACTGCGCGGGATTTTCCATGGGAGAATATTTTTAAATAGTCGGTTGGAGGAGGTTCGTTTTAAAAATACGGGAATGTCTGGCGAACGTTTCTTAGGTGTAACAAGGATAACTCGAAATAGGGTCTGCGATTTATTTTAAAACGAGGAGCTTGTTAGGTGTGGTTGAATAAATGGCGAACTTAGGGCAGCAAGGAGGAAGATATGAAGGATTTAAACAGGATATTCAACAGGACTGTGGATTCGACTTTCGTCGTTCATTATCGCGGAAAGACGTTTCAGAGTGTACAAAACGAGGAAAAGAAACGAGAGGGAGAATTATCGAGACGAAGCACACATTCCAATACGTGGAACGTTTAGTTAAATTTGTGAAAATAAAAGAAAAAGAATAAAAGAAAGAAAAAATAAAACGAATTATTGGTTAAAATTTCGTGGAAAATATAAAAATGATATTCCAAAGCACTCTCTATGTTAAAATTGCTAAAAAAATTTCGAAGATACGAATATTAAGAAAATTTGAAATTACTTTAAAATTAATTCCAAATTCTATTTGAAAAATTGCATCATAATTCCGGGAAGTTAGGCTATCTCGAAATTAATTTTAGTTTTATTACCTAATAATTAATTTAGTTGTATTATCTAATAGATTTTACTTAATTTTAAGTAATATTTAGTTATTTTTATAAAATTTCGGTCAAATTAATTCCAAATCTTATTTTAAAAATTACATCCTAATTATGAGAAGTTAAGTTATCTAGAAATTGTTATTTTTAATTTTATTACGTAATAATAAATTTAGTTGTATTACCTAACAGATATTACTTTATATTAAGTAATACTTGGTTATTTTTATTAAATTACTGTCAAATTAATTCCAAATGCTATTTAAAAAATTGCATCGTAATTCTGGGAAGTTAGGCTATCTCGAAATTTCTATTTTTGATTTTATTACCTAATAATAAATTCAGTTGCATTACCTATTAGATATTACTTAATATTAAGCAATTGTTACTAATTTTTATTAAATTACGGTAAAATTAATTCCAAGTGCTATTTAAAAAATAGCATCGTAATTCTGGGAAGTTAGGCTATCTCGAGATTGTTATTTTTAGTTGCATTACCTAATAATAAATTTAATTGTATTAGTTATTAGATATTACTTAATATTACGTAATATTCAACTATTTTTAATTGTAATGTACTCGGGTAAAAACAGAATTTCTACGAAATTGCCAGAAAGAATCCGCGATGTAAATCTTCAGAATTTAGCGTTTGGCTCGTATCGTGACTTGGACCGATGCTTTCAGGCGTGCACATAGATCTTCGGAAGGACTATCCCGTTGGAACGTGTTCTCCGTTCTTTATTTGAGGAGCAAGTTGCGGCTAAATGGGAAGAATCAATATAAACACGTTTTGATTGCGGCAGCCGCGATTAGGCGACCCTGTGTTTGAGAAGGCACGCGAAACGAAACTTTCAAAAGGCACGCCGGAAGCTATCGTTCGTTTATCTTCTTTCCCGCTTCATTAACAGTCTTCCCTTAAATAATATTCCCGCAAATAAAAAAAGAAAAAAAAAAAAAATAGAGAAAGAAGAAACGAAAATTTCTCAAAAATATTCTACCCTTTCGGAATAACAAAATGCTACCCTCAGGAAGCAACTGCATCTCTCGTGTTTCCCTCATCGGCGAATCGACCATGTAAATAATCGATCGTAAACATTTCTGGAAAAATTATCCATAGATCTATGGATCCTTTTTCGAATCGATACATATCCAAAAATATTTCTCTATAATTTTAATTAATATTCCGAGGATCAGAATAAACGAGAGTTTATTGTTTATAAAACAAATTTCGCCAAATTTTGGCTTATCCATTGTTCAAAAATATCGTCGATTGTAATGAAAATACTGGTAATAACCGGGAAAATAGTCGAATTTTCCATTTCTATAAATCACGTTGGACGTTTAACGAAATACCGTAACGTAAGTACGATTTAAGCGAGCAGGAAGAAGGCGTGGTGACATTAACGTCACAGTCGGGTAACCGTGATGGAAACGTCACTAATAAATCACCGAACGTCACTGGAAAATGGGAGGAAGAGGGTTTTAACGGTTACCAACGCGACGGATGAATTTTTAGTCTCTCGGCGTAATTTCGACGGCCATATCTTTAAAAGTGCAGCTGCTGTAAATTCCATCCTTATATCACTCGAAATTTCTCCGAGCTTCCGCTTTAATATTCTTATCTGACGACGTCGTTTGCCCTGCAGTTTTGCTCGTAAACCCCCCTCGATTAGCCACATTTCCATCACGGCTTCTCAGCACCAGCGCCACTCGTTCGAGTTCTAAAATCGAGGAAACACGATTATGCGATCGCACTTGGCGTCCAAGCTTCCAAGGACTCCCAACGTCGAAGGATTCGAAAGGTCCAAATTCGAAAATTGCAAGTGTCGCGAAAATTCGCCTATGATATCCTTCACCATTTTCCGTGGTTCGAGAAATCGAGGAAACACGATTATGCGATCGCACTTGGCGTCTAAGCTTCGAAGAATTCGACCAAATTCGAAAATTGCGAATATCGCGAAAATTTGCCTATGATATCCTTCACCATTTTCCGTGGTTCGAGAAATCGAGGAAACACGATTATGCGATCGCACTTGGCGTCCAAGCTTCAAAGGACTTCCAAAATCGAAGGATTCGACTAAATTCGAAAATTGCGAGTATCGCGAAAATTCGCCCATGATATCCTTCACCATTATTTTACGTGGCTCGAGAAATTCGCCGATTTTTCTCTCGGACCTGCGAGTCCTAGAATCTAGAGGAACGCTAGGCGTGCGTCGAAGTTGCGAGCCAGACGGTTTAAAGTAATCGAACGGTAACTATGCTTAAGTATAGTTTTTAGTACTTGTATCTTGGAGCCGTGCGAAAGTTTGCACGGTGAAAAATTAAGGGACATTTAGCCGAGAACCTTCCATTTCCAGAGTTTTGTACCGGTCACGTTAGGTTTAAGCGGATTTGTATGACGATTATGGGGAAACTTCAATTACATTAATGTATGCATATCTGTGGACTAATAGATATATGAAAATGTGGTTATGGAATAAATAATTTTCACGAAGAGAGTGGTTCGTTAAAGTTTCAAAGTGCTTGGAACGGAAGTGCCGCGGATGGTACTTTGGATGTTTTAATAAGTACGTAAATATCGTATGGGCTGGGGTTAGAACGAAAATCGAGGTAGATACCGATCGTCGGATCGGTGTCGGGAATGGGAAATTTATGGTTCTTCCGGAAGTTAGGGGAGGAGATTGAAAGGTTATGTTCGGAATTGGGAATTTGGTGGATAATATTCTCCAATTTCGTGGAAGATTGGCAAGTGAATTTGCAATTTTAGAGATTGTCATTTAGGGATTGAAATAAGGGATCAAAGTTGGAATTTTATTCGAAGAGGATCAAAGAAGAAAAGGAAAAATTATATTTCGAATTTTTTTGTACATATCTAGAATTTTATTCCAAAATGTTCGTATACTTGGCAATTGGAAATTTAACGATATATCAAAAGAAAAGAAATCGGAAACTATAGTCAGGTTGGAGGAAAAATAATTGGATAAGGGTTGAAAACAAAATTTAGTATTTCGAAGTGTCATGAAACGTAAGGAGAAACGTAATCCAAAATTCCATGAAAATAATCGAACGAGAATGAAAGATATATAGAAGAAGTATATTATACAGTAATTAAAAGGATGGAAAAAATAAAGAAGCTACAAAAAAATATTATATTAACAACCCCATAGAAAATGAAACAAAAATCAACTCTTTACAGTCGGAAAAATGATAATGATGTTTTAAATAAAATTATATAAATTATTAGAAGCATCAGTATCAAAATTTTTATGCTTTCATTACTTTATATATTTACCCCAATAATCTCTCGATACTCCATATTTAAAAATTTGTACAATTTTATCCAGGCAATACTTTATATAATTATTCCAATAATTTTTCTATATCGCCTTAATAAAGAATTAAAATTATTTTCAAAGTTCACGACTCTCTTTCGACTGTGAAGGGTTAAAATTTCCTGAAAAATCCCAAACCAAGGTCCTCGAGTTACTAAAACCATGATTCAATTTCTCGTTGATTCCCACCCCTTAATTATATTTCGTAGCTCGACCGAGAAAAGCAAATTCGTAGAAAAATCTTTTAAAAGGATGTATCGCGATCTCGAAAGCTGCGAAGACTGGCGAAAGTTAATACTCGAAAGGGGTGAAGTTGAAGGGTGTGTGGCGAAAGTAATTTCAGCGGCGTGTATCACGAGCGTGCACGCGTGTAGGCTCAGTGATCAGACTCAAATGGGATTACTCGTGGCGCGTTGGCCGATAGATCGTGTGCAAACTTCTCCGTACACGATGTCGATAACCAGACGGCATAACCATAGCGGTATAGTTGTGTTCCCGCAGCGCGGATTACCAGAAGCGGAGCCGCCTTCGAGTAACCCCGGTACCCTCTGTACACTGTAACACTGTAGCCCTTGTTAACAAGCGATCGCGGTTTAACGACCGGTGAACATTTTTCCCTCTGACTAACGTCGCTCCTCGTTGTTCTTCATCGCACCTCGTCGCTCTTCGTTGTTCCTTATCGTTCCTCGTCGTTCTTGGTTGTTCCGCGTCGTTCTTCGTCATTCCTTATCATTCCTCATCGTTCTTTGCTGTTCTTTATCGTTTCTCGTCATTTCTCACCATTCTTTATTGTTCCTCGTCATTCCTCATCATTCCTTATTGTTCCTCGCCATTCCTCATCATTCCTTATTGTTCCTCGCCATTCCTCATCATTCCT